>NW_028281256.1:0-185000 GCF_059751285.1 Brachycentrus maculatus | reverse complement strand
TCTTAATTTTATCGATAATGCTTATCTCAGCTTTGCATTCATTCCTTATTTCACTATTCGAACATCTATCATACATCGTTTTGTCGCACATTCTTCTGAGAGATCGCATTTCGACTGCATTCAGTCTACTTTCATCCTTCTTTTGCCAACTCCATGTTTCACTTCCATACATTAGAGTTGGGACCAGGACTCCGCTGTGCACTGCCAGTTTAGCTTCCGCTGAAAGAAAGGATAGTTAAACAAGTTTATGAAGTAAATGTAATCGAAAATTTGGCTTGATCAAGTATTACAAAAGCTTGAAAGTTGTATGGGTAGGATATGGAAAAATCGGGGAATAATGTTTGCAAATATTGAGTAGTGTGACCTTATATTCTCTCTGCCTACCCTGTTGAGAAGCGGCGAGATGGTTAGTCATTTACAATTAGTTACATTTGATATTCTACCTATATATAATGAGAACGCTCTCACATACCATAAAGAAATAAGAAATTAATCAGAGTACGACTTTATTAAAACCGTAGTATTGATTAAAGCACCCATCATAGGGAGGAAAAAATTACATAGTATCGTAGTGTATGCACAAGGAAATCCATAGGGGAAACTAATACTGTATCATTATATATAATAACTGATTATATGTCGATACAGTACGAGATTCAATACAGAATACTGAAAAGTAACTTTTTTCATTAGTCCAATATCAAAATTGCACAGCGAGTTTTTCATTCGAACAGTGATAACTCGTAGCAAATATGAATTCAGTTGGATTCAGTGGGAAATTATTTTTTTTGGTTTCAAAAGTTCTTGTATATTCCTGGATTTTTCAAAAATTGAGCATCAAAATGCAACATAAACCATTGTAATATTAAAAAAAATTGTTATAAAAATCCGAGAATCTCGAGGCTAACCTGACATTTGGCTGTCTTTAGTGATCACTTGTGAACAACCAGCATTCTATCCATTATTAAATTATTGAATACTTATATGTATCCAATAAATTAAATGGATACATATATTCAATGCAATTTAATTACTTTCTTACATAAGTTCACTTACCTTTGCAAAATGATCACTTAAGTCTGCCAAACGAAAGGTCATAAGCCCTAGGATACTCAGACTTCCATCTTCCTTCATATAAAAACTTCAACTCGAATAGAAATACCTACAATATTAATATTAATATCATCCGTAGGTAGAATAATCCCTCAAATGAAATATTTAAGATTCACCATTCTACCCATTATTGAAAATCCATATTGCATTACATTTTAAGAAATGTACTATATATGTAAATATATGCCTATCTACCTTTTCCCATAGATATTGTTTTGAAATGTTTCCAAAGAAAGTGTGTATGAAATTAATAACAAAAACGAAATCCTGAAAAATAAACGAATTTCAGCGACATCGACCTGAAATTAAATGAGACAATCGTGTCTAGATCTTCCTGAAATATCTTAATGCGTATCACTCGTCGAAAAATTCCTGAAAAAGTGTAGTGACTCCTTGACACGAACTCATTCCAACAGTGGGACACTCCAGTGTCGTGTCATTATGTATGTCGGGACAGCATCTTGATATGTTACCTTTTGTCCTTTCTGCGAGGGAATGTGTTGTACCTTGAATTCATTAAAATTAGCTCAGTTTTTATTTTAAAGTACATTTATTTTTTTAACACCGGATAATCCCATAACATATTTTATATATCGCTCACTCCTTTCAAGAACGTCATAAATCAAAATTAATTTTTTAATTTTTTCTTAATTTTTCAGAAGAACGTTTTTAAAGTTTAAAAATATAATACAATGTATTAAAAATAAATATCAAGCCACTTATTGAACTTTTTAGTTTGCAACACATCTTTTTAAGTAAAACCTGAAGGTTTTTTCTCCATTTGAAAAATATCAAGTGTATTTAAAAAAATAATTAAACAATACCTTTTCTTCAAAATTTAAAAACAACACTTTCCGCCCTGTAGCGGGTAAATATTAAGTAAAAATATGACTCTTTTGCTGGGATATAGTACATTTTCTGGGTTTTCCGAAAACATGCACAACTGAAAATTGACGATTTTTTATTTATGACGTTCTTGAAAGGAGTGAGCGATATGACAAGCATTCTTGACTGTGTGGTATGGTAATAATGAACAAAGTGAGCGATGAATGATAAGGAGAGTGTTAATATTATAACAGTCCAATGAGTTCTTTGTTCATTATTATGATTCATGCTTCGCATAATGTGCGAGTTCACGGCAGTGTCTATGGATAATTTGAGTTAGCTTTATTTAGCAGAGACCTTTTTAAATGTTTTGCAAGATATTTATCGAGTTATTTTACATACTGGGAGGCATTACAAAATATGATTTTAATTTTTTAGGACGCTTATATTAGACCAGCTACTTTATTCAAAACATTTTGGGTGTATATAAATCCTTGTTCACAAATCAGGGTTTCTCCACTTAAGAGTTATTTTTACATTTTGACTTCTCAATATAAGTGAAGAAAAATATGGATCTCTAAGTATTCTTGTATAGTTATTTCTTATTTGATTGGTGACTTTTATAAGTTTTATTTCCTTGAGTCGTTGAGTCAAATTAAAGTTATATGTTTAAACTTATAACGTTAAATTAAGAATGGTGTGGTGTGATAGATTGGGTATGTGAATCGAATGAGAGAAAAAAAACAGTAAAAAAACATAAGGTGAATGTGGTTGGTATTAGAATCAGAGGAATAACGAGGAAAACTTGGTATGATTGAGTATTTCAAGTACTTGAATATAGTCAGGTCAGGAGTCTAAATAATAATAAAAAAAATTGAGTAGTTTGGTTGTCAATCATCATATTTTTAAAATCATCTTTTCATATAGTGTATGGAGTGCGTGGAAGTTTTTGGTATCGTAAAGGAAGGGGAATTAACTTTAACTAAACTATGAGTATTTCAATGTTTTAGAATTTAGTACATAAACCCTGATGATGACAAGGTTCTTGTCGAAACCGGTTGGATAAAGTGTACCAATTAAAAGTGGTTAAAATAAAGTTGTTTATTTTACTAAGAATGGAGAATGTTTAAACTTATGTAAAACGATCACTCAACTATCCTTTGAAAGTCATAAGTCTTGCTAATACCCAGAATAATATTATTCTTCATCTTTCTTCTTCATCGTTGCCTTTCCTACCTAACGAGATCTTCACTCATTTATATTTCACTTATCCCGGTGTTCCTTATTCTATCTATTCAGTAGCTAATAAGAGAAATAGGTCGAGGGTGATGTTTTGATACTTTTATCGAGGTACAACAGTTTCCCCTTCGTAATGTCCTCGTCCCTTGTAAATACCCTCATTACCGGACACAATTTGCATCAGACGTCTGGGATTCCTTCGCAATTACTTAGATGCACGAACAATGCATGTGACCGCTGACCGGAGACGCTATTTTACCACAATTAAATCAGACATGACTGCTGTTGATTTGCATTAGTAGAGCGCTTGCTGTTTGCTGCACAAATTGCAAAGGGAAGAGAATAATAGCTCCGATCTTCACGCTCGACTTGTAACATTTGTGTGAATTAAATCTTGGCACAGATCTCAATACGGAAATTTTCAAACATCATTAGAAATGATCTTTTGAAGTAGTTCTCATATCGCTCACTCCTTTCAAGAACGTCATAAATCAAAAAACTTGATTTTTCAGGAGAGCGTTATTAAAGTTTAAAAATATAATACAATGTATTAAAAATAAATAAAATGCCACTTATTGAAGTTTTTACTGTGCAACAGATCTTTTTAGGTAAAACCTGAAGGTTTTTTCTCCATTTGAAAAATATTTAGTATTTTTAAAAAAATAAGTAAACAATACCTTTTCTTCAAAATGCAAAAACAACACTTTCTGCCTTATAGCGGGTAAATATTAAGTTTAAAATAAGCCACTTTTGCTGGGATATAGTACATTTTCGGGGCATTCCGAAAACATGCAAAACTGAAAATTGACGATCTTTGATTTATGACGTTCTTGAAAGGAGTGAGCGATATAAGTTAATTGAATCAGAAAACTGGATGATATGGGTCTTTCGTTTTCGAGTCTCTAACAAACTTATATACCTTATAATTTATAATTAAAATGTATTTTGTTTTAAAATAACTATTGAGATTTTAAAACAAATTTAGATTTTAATTATAAAACGGAAAATCACAAAGTTAGTGCTTCAAATATAAATTATACCTTACAATTTGTTTATTATTATAATCCACATTACCTCATTAATCAATTCAGCAGCATTTGTATAATCTATCCGTTTTTAACTGAAGTTTCGTTTAGTAAATACCACTTTTCTCTTAAAATCAATCCTGACTCACGTTTCGATAAACGTATATTTACTAAGTAAAACTTAAATTAAAAATTAGCATTACCAATTGAAGCACTAATCAATGACCAGTGTAAATATTGAATAAACATAATATTTTTAACATCTTACGTCAACTGATAAAACATTAATAAATAATGTGCTTTTGCGAAATTCATCACCATTATTGTCTATGCTCCCATTAAACTAAGTCCCACCCCTAAATACCCCTTCCCTCTAGTTATTATCCCACCCACCTATACCAATACCTGAACAATTTTTAGCCAGATGAAAATATCTGTAGTTTCTGAAACTAGTGGTGTGAAATAAAATAAAACTAATTATTCTTGACATCTGAACAAAGATGAAGAATTTATTATTAGATTAAAACCAATATTTTTAGCTTTTCCACTTTTTTTATTTGACCAGCGACCGGGTTTCGTCGTTACCGACATCATCAGACTGGTCTGATGATGTCGGTAACGACGAAACCCGGTCGCTGGTCAAATAAAAAAGTGGAAAAGCTAAAAATATTGGTTTTAATCTAATAATAAATTGAAAATGCATTTCCATCACGAAGTGTCAGTGGATAATATAAATCTATTAAAAAGATGAAGAATATCGAAGTCTCGACATTAACAATTCTTACGACCGTCATAGGCTGGTTAAAAGTATCAATTTACACACTTGTACCATTTACTAATTCTACCCATGATTGATAACCACACTATTCAAATTCTTGAAACTTCTGTAAATAAAAAAATAATTTATCTAGAAATAATACACAATTAGTGGTCAAATACAAGTATTATTTTTTTATTATTGATCTTTTCAAAGCAAATTTTGAATTGCATTACTTTTGTCGTGCTTTTTCTCTCTGCCCGTCTGACTAAATCTCTTTTTTTCTTTGTTTTATTTATGAAGGTTCACTTCTATCACGTGTACGGTATTGTACGCACAATTTTTTCACGTTAATCTAACTAAAAATCACCGTGGGGAAAAGTTTGTGCGCTCGTTCTCACAGTTCACGCGTTGACCGTTCCCATAATGCTGAAACTGCTTGCATACTTTATGAACGCCTCGCGAGAAACTAAACTAGTTTTCTTGGGTAATGCTATGGAGTTTGCACGGGGGAAGTTTGTAGGGTAGAAGGCAGGCATAAGTGCCAATTTCAGGGGTAGGCTTTGTCCATGTTTTGGCGCTTCGTGACTGAGTGGCGTTAAATAAAACACTGCCTAGCATTATTTTTATATTTGCACCTTGCTTGGACTTTTTCAAATTACATGTTATTATATATATAAATATATAAATATATATTTATATATATAAATAAAATAAAAATATTATATATATATATATATATATATATATATATATATATATATATATATATATATATATATATATATTTATTTATATATAAATATATATATATATATATATATATATATATATATATATATATATATATATATATATATATATATATATATATATATATATATATATATATATATATATATATATATATATATATATATATATATATATATATATATATATGTGTGTGTGTGTGTGCGTGTGCAGTGTAAAAACATGTTTCGTATATTATTATTACCGCAGTTACAACCGTATTGTATATAAATAAAATAATTGATGAAAGGAAGAAAGACACTTAAACTAGCCAAAAGCAGGTCATAATTCCTATTAAACCCAGAATTACATATTGCCATCTTATGCATGAGTTATTATTGAAAAAAATTAAGTTCTTCATCCATGCGTTATTAGTACGTGATTCGTTTATGAAGAACAGAAAGAGACGAGATGTCTTAACAAAAAAAATAGCTTTTGAAAATACGATTACTACTATATGTGATATGTATGAAAGATCAAGTTGAGACACATATAGAAAAAAGATCAAAGTCTGAACATCTCAGGGATTACGACCTGGCATTTGTCTGGCTCTAGCAATCACATTATACATTATAACGTGTTACGTTCACCATTCTGCCAATTTTCAAAATTCGATGTTGTAATATTTTTTGGAACTTACATATAAACGCAATGTACTTGAGCACATTTTTAAATAGATTTAGAAAAATAGCCGATTGTGGAACCATCTGTTAAAAAATTGTGAAGTATTTATATGGCTTGCTCCATTTGAACACAGGTGAAATAGCTTCAAACGAAAGCCCTCGTTGTTTGAGATTCCCACTCAACCCACGACCATCGAGTTACCTTTATTACATGCCTACAAAAGGGTTGGCCACTTTACACCCCGTGAAAAGTTATGTTTTGTTTAAAACAACAGAACGCTAAATTGATTCAACGAAACTTTTTTCAGTAAGTATTTCCTACCCTATAAATCGTCAAAATTCCATGGATGAAATTGAGCATTTTTCAACCCTTAATCCAAGCCTTCGGATATATGATAATTAAGTTATATTCGATACACTGCCTTATGCACCACTTAGATTCTAGATCTAATAAAACTCAATGAAGAAGAAGAAGAAAAATTCTGCGTCCTCCAAATTTGTATATTTCTTTGTTTTAACAAATGCTAGATGTACTTCATTTTGAGGTTTGTTACAATGGATTCCTAGCTCTACCCCAAATATATGGAAGGGAAACAGCAAGATCTTAACGTATAGCGTCATGAGATTAATGATATCGTATTTCTTGTATTAATTTTTAAATCAAACACAGGTTTTTGGAGTCTTACTAAGTTGAATTTTATTTTTTTTTAATGCTATAACTAGGCGAAACAATTGTCAAAATATTAATTTTCATGTGTTTTTAAACAATAAAATACAACTTATTTGACTCAAAAAAACTGTGTTTTACTTGAAAATTAATACATTAATTAAATTGGAGTTCTACTAATTAAACACCAAATTAATAAATAAATATACTGAGAAGTTATTACTGTCACCTTCCACCGCCTTGGTACATAACATTTTTAAATGAGTTTTCTCCCAGCTTTCAGGATACATAACACATGATAGTCAAATAATAAAAACGAACATGTTCATTGGGAAACATCGATTTATTATTTCGTATATTGACATTATTCACATAGAACATTTATTCATATATCACAGATAGACACTTAAAAATACATATATCTTAATAAATCACATTTTTAAACTACTCTTAAAAAAACTTTTTTGAAACATAAAAAAAACATCATCTGTAGGTATAATTAACAATCGAAACTGGACATGTTGACAAAGATTATATAATTTAAAATATATTTCACAAACATTTAGTTTATCATTAATGAGAACGAAAAACCTTTAAACAAGGGTTATTTTTTAAATGAGGTAACTGTGAACAGGATATATCGCTCACTCCTTTCAAGAACGTCATAAATCAAAAATCGTTAATTTTCAGTTGTGCATGTTTTCGGAATGCCCAGAAAATGTACTATATCCCAGCAAAAGAGGCATATTTTGAACTTAATATTTACCTGCTACAGGGCAGAAAGTGTTGTTTTTGCATTTAGAAGAAAAGGTATTGTTTAATGATATTTTTAAATATAATAAATATTTTTCAAATGGAGAAAAAACCTTCAGGTTTTACCTAAAGATTTGAATTTTTTTGTATTTGTTTTGAATTAAGATTTTATCTACAAATCCTAAAATAAATAGAGAAGAATATCGAAGTCTGTATATATTTAGTGATTACGAAATGTCATAGGCTAGTCGTATAACCCTTCCATATTCTTTTTCATCTCTGTTAAGATGACAATATTAAATGTTTCATGTAATTAATTGTATAAATCCAACTATTAAAATTATCCACAGATTGATTTTAAATTTTAACAAATTTTACATTTAAACACCCTTGTATTTTTATATATTCTTGTGACTGTATGCTTTTACATACGGCAGTTTTTTTACTACAATGGCAGCGCCATCTATTAAAAGTAATAGCAACACAAGTAACACTTGTCAATTCTCTAAGCAGACACATTGTTTCTTGACAGCCACTGTTATTTACCATGTTCAATGTTTTCAATACCATTGTTCGATTCCATAAAATTAAATTTGTTTTGTAAAACGTCCAATTTGATTTGTTAAAAATTCCATTTGATTTGTAAAACGTCCAATTCGAAGTGATAAACCTGTATTTGATTTAATAAAAATCAAATACAGAATACGTGTATCAAATATGTGTGTTAATCATTTCTTGATAATTAACACACATATTTGATTTTTTAAATTGTCCCTTAAACTATCGATTGACTTGCAATTTATAACATAGAATATTTACTCAAACAATTTTTTTGGCACAAAGCGAAACGATAATCATGCTTAAAACAATATTTCTGTATTTAAATTAAGTATTAAATAATAATATAATATTTTTTCAACGATCCAACAGGCACAATGGGTTATTTAAATATTGTATTTAATTGATTACAATTGAACCTTAATATAAAGTAAATATTTTTAGTGTCTCAGATGAAGAATCAACTCGTATCGTTATGTTACGAAAGAAGATGGAAGTTTGATTATCCCAGGGCTTACAGATCTGGAATTCGGCTAGCTAAAGTAATCATTTTAAACACTACTTGTGTAACGTTCATCATTCTGTCCATTATTGAACATCCGTATTGCATTAAATGATGTACAGTGGAATCCGGAAATCCGAAGTAATTGGGACTGTGGCATGTTCGTATTTAGAAAAGTTCGGAATTAAAATCATACTGAGTTATTATAAAAATGTAACTTTGTTTTAAAATCACTATAAAATCACTTAAAATTTATAAGGATTTTAAAACAAAGTTACATTTTAATCATAAAATGGAAAATCACAAAGTTAGTGCCTCAAATGTAAATTATATCATACTGATTTATTTATATTATTTTTTGACATTTCATCAAAGATGAAGAAGAATATGGAAGTCTGGGCATTTACGGGGCTTACGACCGTCATAGGCTGGTTTGAGTGATCACTTTACACACGTGTAACATTCACCAATTCTACCCATTATTGACAACCACACTACTCAAATTCTTCGAAGTTCTATATATATGAACCAATTTAGAAACTTTGTTCTTGAATCACTAGAACTTCACTAGAGACATCTATTGGTGAGATGTAAAGAAGCTTTTTTACTAAGCAGAAACTCTTATATTAGTATGTGAGATCCGAATCCCGGATTATAATCACACACATGAGAAACGCCAGAAAATACCATTTTCATTTTTATTATTAAGCTTATAATTTGACCAGATAATTTATTTACAACATTTTGAGTGTGTCCAAATACTTGTTCACAAAATCTGGATTATCTCCAATTACAGGAGTTATTTTCATATAATTTTTTGACATTTCATCAAAGATGAAGAAGAATATTAATTAATCATTAATCATTCTGATTTATTTAATCATTAGCTTTGAATCATTGAATTGTATTAAATAGTGCCTTTAACGAGATAGCGAGTATTTTGTGTAGAATTTTTACAAAAGACATGAAATTCTGTAATTTTAAGGTTTTTCTCGGAATAATAGAATTCAGTTAGCGTCCAACCCTAAGAGCCAGACGTCAGTTCATAAGGAATTTGTTATTAGCTGAGAATTTTGAAATAGAGGACATACATAATACTTTACACTATGTACAGTAGTTACGTTGTACACGTCTTTTAAATTAAATATTTTTTTACATTTCAAACAAATATTAGAGTACTTGACTAACAATATAGGCACAATTGTCAATATTTTATTAACTTTTCAATATTTTTGAAACAAAATTAGGCTATATGTTTAAATTGTAATATTTTTTTTTGTATTAATAAATGTGTTCTTCAATCTTAAAATGTTTTCCTATAAATATTTTTCCTCAAAATCTTGTTCGTATTTTCCGAGGTTTAACTGTACTCGCATATTAGTTCTCAAAAGTGGATAAAGTGATCACTTAAGCCATTTAAATGTAAGACAAAATACCATGAAAATCGTAATCGGGCTTCCATCGTCTTTCATATGAAAACGATTGATTCATTATCTCATGTTGAAACACCTATAATATTGACATATCATCCGTAGGTTGAACAATCCAGTATCTTGCAGAATAAATAATATCAAAAATGTTGAAAATTGTAATAACATGAAAATTTTTGCTCTTAAATTAAAAAAAATAAAATTGAAACCAATTATTATGTGAGTACGTAAAATAATTTAAACACATGTATAGATGTACTTTTGAACGATATTTCAGACACTTTTTATAGGTACTTAAAAAAAAATAGGCTATTTTCACTTAGAAGAAATTGAGGATTTAATATTCTTTACATTTAAAATATTATATTCAGATTCCTCTCCTTTTTCTTCTAACACTTATCAGGATCCAGTGGTGCAGAGGGCACTGCATCACATATAATTAGTGTTATATCGATTTTTAAATATACATATGAAAGAAAAGTGATCAGTATTTCACTTTAGGTAATACAAAAAAATGCCACTTAAAATGAGTGACAATACCTTATTTGTGTCATTTTTAATGTCAAGCCTTCGTTGAATCGAAAATATATCGTAAAAGCTATTTCACAGTTATGTAGATCAAAAGAAGACAAAGCGAGAATTTTCGAATTTATAAGTAAAATTAAATTGAACAAATAATAAATTTATTTTAAAGTAACATCAATAATTTTATTTTTATATAAGTAGTAGTTATATATGTATCTATAGTAAAATGTACTATAATATTAATAGTTCACGTACAATTTTAGGTGAAATAAGGCGGTATTTTTATTTTTATTATTATTTAACATTAATTATTTTTAAGCCTAACTTATCATAGTATGAAAGTATTTTATCATAGGTAGGTAGGTATGTTTATCAAAATCTACAAAAAATATTATTTGTATCTGTACATAAATTTAACATCAATTTTTAAACATGATTTACCATGTGTGTAATATTAATTAAACATAATGTATAGTATAATGTTGGCCGAACTGGAAAGGCTACTTTTATATACGAGTATATTTATATCATATGTAAAAATACAAGAGCGTAAGTAAACGTAATTTAAAGTTTTATTTTACAAAAATGTCAGTAATGATTTAAAAAAAGCATTCCTATAATGGATGTCCGAATAATTTTTCTTTTTCAGCATTTCATTATTTGATTAGACAACATTTATTAAGCAAGATTTGTCACCACCCCCTTAAGACCCCGCCCAATCCCTTAGGCCAGTTGACGACAGTCAACAGTCTCCGGATTCTCCTGAGGAGTTTTATGTGGTTTCCTCTCAGCAATGAGCAAATGCTGTGATGTACCTGATAGGCCCACAGTATATTATCTCTTCTGATCACAACATACATAGATTAAAATTAAAACAAGTTTTTAGCTACATTATTTTGAGAAACAAAAAGACTTTATTTTTTGATCCACTCACATTTTTATTAACAACCAACTAGTTTCGGCAACAACCTGTTGCCCTCTTCAGGGTTTAATTTATGTTCAAGGTCATAAATTAAACCCTGAAGAGGGCAACAGGTTGTTGCTGAAACTAGTTGGCTTTTAATAAAAATGTGAGTGGATCAAAAAAACAAAGTCATTTTATTTCTCATAATAATATATCAATATGATCCACAAAGTTATTACTTTCAATATTCAAAACATAAGGTTTTAGCTATCTAGAAAAATTGAAAATCCTCTCAATGAACTTTTAACCTTGTAGGTATATAATAAGCAAGGTTGATCAAAAATTAAAAAGCTCATATAAAAAAGTCAAAATTTATAATCCTGACCTAGATGTAATGGATTCTCCTCAAAATACATCTCCTTAGAAGACCCGGGAATTCATGGATGCTACAGAAAGATAATGTGATTCGAAGACAGCGCCTAGGTGATGTTGTCAATGATAGAACCTACAACCTAAGTACGAGGAGAACTGATCTAACAGTCTACAAAGACGATAAGTCGGAATCGAGGAAGAAGAAGATATACTTGACCTATTTTGATAAACATCCCTTATGCATGGTCTTTAGTGCGTGTTGTTCTGCAATCTTTAGTCTTTGGGTCGACCAAAAACGCGTGTGATTAATATTTTTGTACAGTTGTAAGTGTGTGAATAGTGCTATGGTATGGTGACGTGTAGTATTATTTATATGCTGATGTAGTGATTGTCCTGACGAAGAGACGGGTACGTCTCGAAAGCAAAAGACTTAAATCTCGATGAAACACTAACATTACTAACATTTTTGTAAAAAAAATTCATAAAAGTAAAAATAACTAACCACAAATAAATGCCATATATTTGAAAAATATTAAAAATGCTAACGTAATTTTGGTTAATACATAACAAAACATATTTTTATATACACGAGTATATATGAAGTAATAATCGAAATAGCTACTATTATTCTAATTTGAAAACAAAATAAACTACATCATTTTAAGCATAACTTAGCTACAAAATTTATCAAAAATCAATCGGAAAAAATAAAAATGGTCCCTACACGATTTCAATCTATCAATTTGATTTTCGAATTCAGTCCTTCCTAATAAACTACAGTATTTACATTTAGTTGCATAATTTTTCAATACGATTTTACCGAAAGCTTAATATATTTGTATGCATCGCATATATTAGATTCAACCTCTTTCAAAATTTTTTAATATTTGGAAATAAATAAATTACTTTAATTGAACTTTCCATGGTTTTATCAATATTCATAATATTTTAGCGTATCAAATTTTTGTTCAGAAATTCCGGAGTTTCTCCATTCATGAATTATTTATATGCATTTTTTTATTAATATCTCAAACAAATATGATGAAGAATATGAAAGTCTGCGCATTTACAGGGCTTATGACCTGTCATTGACTGCTTTAAGCGATCACCTTCCATGAATGCATAAATTAGATCTTACAAATTTCAGTCATAGATATCGCCGAAAAAGTATCATACGAAAAATCTTTTCAGTAGAAATAATTTTCGAAACCTGAGCGGTGTAGTTGTGAATTACGCGTAGAATGGAGAATGTTAATATATGAAACCAGCCAGTGAGAGGTCGTAAGCCCAGTAAATTCCCAGACTTTGAAATTCTTCTAGATCCGCGTTTGAGATTTCAATACAAAATCATGTCGTCGATAAATTTGTCTTGTTCAAAACAGAACGAGAAAATAAAAGTAAAAATGGGGTTTTAATTCAAGAATTGAGACTAAATTTTAGTTCAACATACAGTTAGTTGATTTAAATGCAGACACAAAAATCAGGATGAAGAGATCCTTTATAAGTATATAATATTTATAAAATTAAAGCCAACTAGGTCCTAAATGATTTTCCATCACTCTGACAGCATCGTTCCGCCCCATAGATCGAAGTATGGTGGCCAGATCGGCCACTGCACTAGTGTTTCTATGACGACACTCCCATAAATTCAATATTGCCTCTGTCGGAGAAGTTTTAGTTGCGAAGAAATTGATATACCTATCCACGTTTAATTTTTGGGCTAGCATTCTCCAGTCATTCCCTCGAGACATTGGAGGATCCAAACACCCACACAATTGTTGTTTAACGTTCTTAGGTAGTCTAAACTGCACTAAAGGAGTATCAACTATACACGTGTTAACCCCTTGATTATTTACAGTCATACTCTTCTGTCTAACCGAAGGATCACTATAGTCTTCTATACTTCCTATAGATCTACCATGCAATGATTTCTTATCTAAAGAATTTTCGGTTGTGATCAAATTCATATCGTTATTGAGATATGTTCTTCGACTCTGTCTTATCGGTGAACTACATGATGATAAGTCATCAGAGTATGATATTGTGAAGGTTTGCTTGTATGACGGATTGAGTTTTTGGTACGCTGATATTTTTATTTCAAAAACGTTGATAGAGTCAGTTTGTTCTAGGGTGAAACCGCAATGCAACGTATTCGAAGACGTGTGCCATATATGCGAAAATGGTATTTCTTGGTATGAGGACGATTTGGTTTTCCATCCTAAGCCGACTTCTTCTAAAGTCAAACAAAGATTTGTTCCTCCGTCTTGGAAGAGTAATGTTTTAGGTTTGTCCATAAGTACTCCTCCCAAGCGAGCTTCGTGATCTGAGCAGTAAAACAGTGCGGCTGGAGTGTCTTCGAATACGTACACGCGAATAGCGAAGTCTTTTATTGGTCTAGCGTTCATGAGGGGTCCGAAGACAGCTAGTTTCAACTTCTTGACTGATTTTCCGTTCAGACTCTCGCCGACCAAAACAAAGGTGGACAGGGCTTCAGTCACTAAGAACACGTTATCAGAGTCAAGTTGCGTAAAAATTGGTGTATTTATAGTTTCTTCTCCGAGACTTACGACCTTTCTCCATGCCGGCTGAACGTTTTCGGCGTCTAGGGTGAGGAGAGACAGATTCCAAAATCCGTGCCTGAGACTAGCACAGTGAGGAATTTGGATGATGACGGCTTTATCAAGCTGAGCCGACGAGGGCCCGACTCGAATGACTGGACTTACTTGCGTTGTACCTAAGGAAAAAAAATATTTAAGTAAATATCGTCTATCATCACCAATTATCTGTCTTTCATCATACACACAATTACAAATTATTATACAATACTTTTTTTTAATTTTACAATACTTATTTATAAAACTTTACCATACGAAGAATGTTTAAGACATGCAATCAAATACGACATGACCTTATGATGTGATCTATTTCAGATCTACCCACCTCTATTATCAATTTATGAATAGTTATATGATACTTAGTTTTGTTACTTAATGACTCAATGAATAATGGAAGCAGGTTGTACAAATTTGTTAAATTTTTTTGGCCAATAGAGATACCATATGTATTATGTTTTGTTTGATGTGTTTCTGTATTTAGGGTGTTGTAGTTCTATGTACGCTACCGTAAAGTGTGTTTATTGTGATTTGTGTGCTTTGCTGGGAGGTGCTTTCTTGTGATATGTGAGAGCAATTCTTAACCCTTTCCGGTCCCCCAAAATTAAAAAAAAAACTTGGTACAGTTATATTCCAATTGGAAAAAAACTGTGTCCTCTGCTCCACATACTGTTGTAATTGATACGAGTGACAAAAATGTTAGCTTGGAATCTAAATGAATAATACTAATGATGAAAATAATGTCGAATATCATCCGACATGGGACCTAAGAGCAAAAAATCGATGTCGAATGAGACTCGATATTAGGACCAGTAAGGGTTAAATGTACTTGTATTTGTAAGGATTGTTTTAGCGTATGTGTAGTTGTTTGACTATCATGAGTTGTAATTTGATTAATATTTCCTCTGCGGCTGTACGTTTCAGAACATCAACTACTATGTATTTTTATCATTATTTTCTGTTAATGCTTACCTTCAGAAAGTTTCGGCCTATATCTGTCATCTTTGACGAGCGTGATATTTATATTTTCTTTTGCATTTCTTACGATGGCCCCTTCTGGTATTGAGATGGCCACCCCCGCTCCCTCCAGATCCAGCCTCCCACCCAGAGTCCCCACAACCCGACTCACGCTGCAAGCGGTGGTCACCACATCACGGAACATTCCTTGTATGGCTGGGGAACCCCCGGACACCGTATTCAGAGTCACTTTTTCGTTGGCCACGTCATAAGTAGTATCAGCTAAAAGGCAATACAAAAACCTATTGTAATTGATTGGTTTTGATCATTGAGAAAATAACGAATTGCATATAAATTACTATCCAACTACCTAATTAACTAACAATCATGCTGCTTCTCTACAGGAGTAGGCAGAGAAAGAACGCCATACCAATTTGTCTTTTAAAACACTCTCCTCTTTCACATCCATATGTATTTCCTCATACATCTTTCTAGACCTGGCCGCTTTCGAGTATTCGATCTATTTCATAATGCCAAGTTTTCCTCGGTCTTCCTCTGCTCTTAATCTCAATTTCATTCACCTCATTTTTTTAACGTTTTCAACTCACTCATTCGTTTCAGTGTCCAAACCATCTCAACACACCTTTCACAATTGTATCGATAATGCTTTTCTCAGCCATGCATTTCTTCCTTATTTCACCATTCGAACATCTATCATACAACGTTTTGCACACACACACTACACACATTTGTCTGAAAGATCGCATTTTATTATTTTTATTATTAAATTTTATAATTTAACTTTGAGCAAGCCGCAAAAACGCAATGATTGATATGAACATAATTTACTCACAGCAACTTGCAGAAGACTGTTCCGAATCGCTATAAGGTTTCTTGTCATAATTTTCACTTTCGTTGGAGGATTGCACATTTTGGGTATCAATTGGCAATGAGTAACTGAAAGAAAAATAAAAATTAGTAAAGTGTTACTTTTATAAATATGTTTTCTTATATCGTTTCGACCGTTTAAGTACTGAGAATCGAAGTATATCGACTGATATGCCAAAAACTAGACCCGTCGAAATACCGACAGTTACCCCAGTGTAACAATAATACTCAAAAAATATAAATTTAGCAAAATTTTAAGTAAAATAGAAATATGCGTGTAATTTTTTAGTAAAAACCTATTATTTTTGCCCTTAGAATGTGGGATTCGTCCAATACCGATGTCGAAAGCGATTGTCGAAAATAGCACGAAAATGTTTGTTTTTCGCAAAGAAGTGATAATGACGGTGAAATTAGATTATTAACTAATCGAAAGATGCATAGGATGAAATTTCCTAAGACGAGCCAATTTCACACGAATTGACACATCCTTGTGATTCAAAATTTTATATTTTTTTATTGTTATCAAATTGTATTTGTTTTTAAATATATATCTCTCTCTGGTCTCAATCCTACGGATTGGTCTGCAGCAACAGTTGGCATATCCTTCGCCATTCTAGTCTATTTTCCGAAACCCTCTTCAGCTCCTCGTACGTTGAGCAGCATACCATATATCGCTCACTCCTTTCAACAACGTCATTATATCAAAAAACTTGATTTTTCAAGAGATCGTTTTTTAAGTTTAAGAATATAATAAAATGTGTTAAAAATAAATATCAAACCACTTATTGAACTTTTAACTGTGTCACAGATTTTTTTAAGGTAAAACCTGAATGTTTTATCTCCATTTGAAAAAAATATTTAGTATATTTGAAAAATAATTAAACAGTACCTTCAAAATGCAAAAATAACACTTTTTGAACTATAGCGGGTAAATATTAAGTTAAATATATGCCGCTTTTACTGGGATAAAGTACGTTATCTGGGCATTCCGAAAACACGCACAACTGAAAATTTACGATTTTTGATATATGATGTTGTTGAAATGAGTGACCGATATATTATAAGTATGTTTATTATAAAAAAACTTATGTTTTCCTCTAAAACCAAAAAGAAACACTAAAATCGGTCGGTATTTGAGAAAAATATTCTTGATTTTGTATACACGTAATAAAATGGAAATATTATTTTTTGACATCTCATCAAAGATGAAGAAGAATATGGACGTTTGGGCATTTACGGGGCTGTCGACCGTCATAGACTGGTTTAAGTGATCACTTTACACAGTGTAACATTCGCCAATTCTACCCATTATTGACAACCACATTACTCAAATGGAAGTTCTCCATATATATATTCAATTCAGAAACATTGTTATTGAATCACTAGAACCTCACTAGAGACATCTATTGGTGAGATGAAAAGAAGCTTTTTATTGAGCATAAACTCTTATATTGTATAGAAAACTGGAAATATCCAAAAATATTATCAGAAATTATAGCTTACATTTAAGAAAAAATCTCAGTACTTAAACGGTTGAAGTGTTATAGGATTTTCAAAGAACTCACCAGTTATTGAAGTGTGGTACGTCATAGTGGTGTTCATTGACATTATTTGGTATAGTAGCTGTAGACTTATTGGGTGTCAAGAAAGGAGGATATTCGTAACATGGGGGACCATCAGAATTGAGCATCAAGTCTGGCTGGTGGGTCTTTTTACCAGAATCTTGTAGAAACTGCGGTCGAACATCTGCAAAAATTGTGAATGTTTAATTTTTTTTAATTCAATGTAGTTACCAGAATAAATAATTCATATAATTCATTCGCTAGACATTTCTACTTTTAACAATCTCAATAGCACTGGGCAGACCACCAAAGAGATCGGCTGTCCAAACTTATACACAGTAAGGGACATTTTTTTGTAGTACGTTTTTTTGCATTTATTTTTGGACTACGTGGAATCTACTTAGTTCAAAAAAGCAAAAAAAACCTACTCCAAAAAATGTCACTTACTGTGTTTTGAGTTTGGACAGCCGAGATTGGTCGATAGCTGGGAATCGACATCGCAGGAGGCTAATCCCTCTTAAAAAACAGGCCACAAGGCATACAACAAGATGATGAAGAAGAAGAAGAAACAATCTCAAAATTATAGTTACGTTGTTCTCTCCAATAAAGAGACTTAGCTCTTGTGCTTGGAGAGGGACTTACACTCATTTTTTACTGTTTATGCTTATGAGTTTGAAAATTAGTTTTTTTAATGCATTTTTTGTTATATATATATATATATATATATATATATATATATATATATATATATATATATATATATATATATATATATATATATATATATATATATATATATATATATATATATATATATATATATATATATATATATATATATATATATATATATATATATATATATATATATATATATATATATATATATATTTTTTTTTTTGTTTGTGTTTTTTTTCGAGTAACATACACATGTTTATAAGGTAGGCATTTAATTTATTCATTTTTAATTCATGTTTAACTCAGAAAATTTCACTATTTTTTTAAAGTAACAGTATAATTAATGTGTTAATTAGTAAATACCACAATTTCTTTACAGTTACAGTAAAATCAATATTTTACTTCGTAAATACCACTATTTCTTTAAAGTTACAGTATAATTAATGTTTTACTTGGTAAATACCAGTATTTACTAAGCAAAATATTAATCAAAAATGAATAGATATTACAACAATGACTGCCGAATTGATTAAAGAAATTTAATTAATTTTTTTATATCTGTAAGAAGGTTATTGAAATATTTGGTTTCCCAATATAAGTCATTTTGGTACCTCGAAGATGAACTATTCTTTAGATTAAAGTATTTTTCACCCTTTGATATTTGAAGAATAGTTATTTTTTAATTTTATATTTAAAATGTAAAGGATGAAATTTTGTGTGTATTAGTTGAAATTTATTTATTTTTAAATTATTTTTACCTGATCTTCTGTGACTGTAGAACGAACGGTCTGTGCCTTTTAACGAAAGGTATCGCCACGTCAGCAGACCGAGTGGAAAAATTATAAGTACAATCAGCATTGATATTCCAATGTATAGCAGAGTGTTGTTAGAAGAAGATACACCTGTTGACAAAAGAAAAACTATATTATTTTCAAAAGAATAAAAAAAAACTCCAATAAACAATGAATTTTTTTTTTTTACATCTTTTCAAAGATGAAGAAGAATATGGAAGTCTGAGCATTTACGGAGGTGACCACTGTCATAGGCTGGTTTGAGTGATCACTTTACACACGCGTAACATTCACCAATTCTAGCCATTATTGACAACCGCACTACTATTATTCTCGGAAATTCTATATATATAATATGAATCAATTTCAAAACATTATTTTTGAATCACTAGAACTTCACTAGAGACATCTATTGGTGATACGGTCGTCAGCGCCGTAAATGCCCAGACTTCCATATTCTTCTTCATATTTGATGAGATGTCAAAAAAAAAAATAACTCCTACAATTGGAGATAATCTTGATTTATGAACAAGTATTTGGACACACTCAAAATGTTGTAAATGAAATACTATTCTCAATATTATTATTATTTAAAGCATTAATTTTATGGTTAGTAAATTTTACGTATTTATTTTTTTACAAAAATGTTAGTAATATTAGTATATAACCACTCACCGAGATTTTTATGTCTACCGATTTTGAGACGTACCCGTCTCTTCGTCAGGACAATCGACAGACTATTAAGTGTGTAAATAATGCTATGGTAGTGAATGGTAGCATTGTTTGCATGCTTTGGTAGTGATTGTCCTGACGAAGAGACGGGTACGTCTCGAAACCGAAAGACATAAAAATCTCGGTGAGTGGTTATATACTAATATTACTTACATTTTTGTAAAAAAAATAATAAGTAAAAAAATACTCATTATTCTATTTTACCATACTGTAATTGGTCTAGAGAATTATATTTTTTAAATAAAAAATATTGTTAATTTTGTGGTTTGATAATACAACACTCTCTTTATCATTCATCGTTCACTTTGTGAAATACCACTTTTTAAGTGGTATTACAAAAAGTGAACGACGAATGATGAGGAGAGTGTCAAAGATGATTATGCTGTTTAAGGTTTAAAAATATAAGAATAGGTGAAAAAAAATGTGCTTTTAATTTTTTACTCATTTATCCAATGAAAAGTTTTTTTTGTTAAAAAAAACTTTAAAAAAATGTAAAAATGTTTTATCATAAAGTAAATGCTTTTAATATTAAAAATATTAATTTTATTTTTTATAAATATTTGATGGCCTAGATATACATATGTTAAAAAAATCAAATTAAATTGGAAATAAAATAATCGCCCGGGGCTTCGAACAACCTTTGCGCCCATCTCCTTGACTGCTGAACACATGGACTTGACATATTACTACATGCAACACAAAGTAACATGCTTCACTGGTGAACATGTGCTGCGACTGTTGCTGTAAATTTATCGTACGTATTATTCAAAATAATTCTCAAGACCTCTGCATATTTGTCATATGTACATACACGTATTTCGATGCATTACGCTAATTTTTTTTTGTTTGCACTGATAAAAAAATTTAATTAGAAACTGTTTTTTCAATATTTTGGGTCCCAAGGATACAACTCTAGAATTTAAACTTAGCTTCACATACGGTGTTTGAAAATAATACTGAATGCATCGAAACACGTGTCACAATAGCTTTACAGAAATTGTGGCATTTACAATCCAAACGTCATTAAAAATTAAAATAAATCTTTTGCAACGGAGGCAATCGAACTCGCAGTCAAGCGTCTACCCAACTACGCCAAGGCTCCTGTCAAAATAGCTGTGCATTAAATTGCAATTCACTGTTGCATCATGAAGCTAATAGTATAAAATGATAAAGGAGTCGCGTGTCTAATACTGAAGGCATCTGTGGCAAATAAAGTGAGTGCATACACAATGTGCATCTAGCTGACAGAGAAGGGATGCGGGGAGCAGAGAAGAGATATAGGGTGACTGAAATTGTCGGCAGTGCATGTCACTTTAATAATTCAGTTTATAAAATGGTCAACTTCAAATTTTTACCATAAAACCTCCTTCTTCTAACATAGGGCACTGCATCATATAAAAACAGTGTTTTCTCGGTCGTTAACATATGAAGGAAAGGTGGTCAGCCCTCCGCTTCAGGTACTAGTCCAAGGTAATATTGAAAAAATATTACAGTGAAAAATCACTTATATTTATTTGAACCCCCCTGGGAATCGAACCAGAACGGTAGCCGAGCGTGCTGACCATTACACTACGGAGGCAGACAATTGAAATTGAAAATACTCATCGGGAATATTACATATATTTATTCATTTATTGATTTGGCAGTAACTTTGTGGAATGACATGATTATTTATTAAAATTAAATACTTGAATATACTACTTTAATAAGTTTTATTTATATATACGACTAGTTTCGAAAACGACAGATATTTTCAACTTTTGGTATAAATAAAAACTGTTTTAACCTGTACCAGAAGATGAAAACACCTGTCGTTTTTTAAACTAGTTGTAAATATAAATAAAACTCATTAAAGTGGTTTATTCAAGTGTTTAATTAAAATAAAACATATTTATTTGACATCAAACCCGGGACCTCCAGAACGGTAATCGAGCGTTTACGTTACCATTACACTACGTAGGTGGAAAAAATACCCATGAATATTGGAATTGATAATCTGCAGTCTCCAATATATGATATGGATATTATTTCGACGTTTTCGCTACAAACATCATAGATATATCCCAATATAAGCGGAAAAAAGCAGTAATAGTAGCAGTTTATTATTTTAATTGCTCTGAAATTAAGGTGCATCTTATAGTCCGTCAAATACGATAGTGCCACTGAGCGACGCGTGTGGTAGATAGCCACTCCAAGCGAGGGGTGTCCGCGAAGGCATAACTTCGGCCACATCTGACCGGGCTGTTTAGTATGCCCCGCCGAGAGTGCACGAGACACCGACACATTGCCCGGAATCTGGGGGAGGCATTCTGAATAATTAATGAAGAGCATGAAAGATAAATGGTAGGGGACCGGCTGCGGAAGGGGGTGAGCCATGATACAACAGTTTTATGCAAACAGCGAGACCTGTCGGTGGCCAATACATGGTGTGCTTAAAGCACAACACAGTATTATCATTAATTGATTCAGCAGTCACTTTTTAGCAAAATCTATTCATTTTTAATTTAACCCTTTCCACTCTGATCATTTTTTCTCATAACTGATCAGCTACTCTGATCTAAAAAAATACGACGTTTTTCAACCATTAAAATAAATATTTTGGTTCCCTAATTTTGGGACACTCTGTCTGGCAATTCGTATGACCATGTTAATTATGATTAACTGTATTTATCTGAAATATTTTTTGGCAGAATATACTTGGGTGATAGAGAAATCAGTGATTAAACTTATACCTGCGCCGGGCTAGACATTGAACTGTCTACTAGAATCATACGGGCTAGAATGTCTGGCCTACAGAGTGGTAAGAGTTAAGTTTTACTTAATAAATATCACCATTTCTTAAAATCTAATATGACACGTGTTTCGATGCATTCCGCATCATTTTCAAACACCGTATGTGAAGCTTATTCCAAATTTTAGAGTTGGGTCCTTGGGACGTTGAAGGTTGAAGAGGGGGTAGGAGCTGTCACGTGTCACAGTAGATTTTAAGAAATAGTGGTATTTAGTAAGTAAAACTTTAATCAAAAATACTATTATTATCCTTAGTGCAAAAAGTGGTACGGACACAAATCATATTTTTAATTTTGACATCTCAACATAGATGAAGAATATGCAATTTCATAATTACATAATTTTAAAGAATATTAAAAAATTAAACAACTTTGTTTTTAAGCACTTTTTTACAGTTACATTTTTCTCATTTTTTCTCCAACCGGTTTTGAGCTTCTTATTATCAGAAAAAATGTACCAGTAAAAAAGAGGATAAAATGTGCCACATGTGAAAAGTTTATAAAATGTGCCACATTGAAATGAAAGAACATTTAAAAATACGCTTTTCCAAACCATTATTCTCTATGTTCCCTTCAGACCATGTCCCACCTCTACCAATACCTGAATGATTTTTTGCCTGCTAGTTTTTGTGATCACCTGACGATGAAACCATCTCTAGTTTTCAAAACTAATCGCGTGAAATAAATCTCGATTGGTGGTCTAAAATACAAGTGTAATTTTTTAATAATATGTAATTTCATTTATTGATTTGGCCGTCACTATGTGGTAATATCTTTACATTTTTAATTTAAGTTTTACTTGGTAAATATCAATATTATTTAAAATCTATCATCATACGTTTTTTTATGCATTCCGCGTCATTTACAAACACCGCAAACACGGTTTTAAAACACTTTTTTTATTTATTTTTTATTGATAATGCTTACCTCAGCCTTGCATTCTTTCCTTATATCACCATTCAAACATATATTATAGCTCGCATTTGGACCGCATTTAGTCTACTTTCAACTTTCTTATATTAACTTCTTATGTCATATCCATAAATGAGGGTTGGATACAGAATTCCAGTTTGCAATGCCAGATATAATGAAAAATAACTCATTAAAAAAATCTAATAATACTTATTTATCTCACGTATAGTAATAATTATTTGTGTGGATCATTTTAACTTTTTACAGTATATTTTATCTCAAAGTAGATGATTATTAAATTCAAACAATACACGTATTTTAAACACGCTATGCTGGAGATTATTATACTGGTAGAATCGGTTCAATTAATTCATTTCCGAGTTGAATCAAGCCATTTATTGTAACGAGAGAGCCAATATATTTCGTGTTGCATTTAACTACAATACTTATCTGATCTGCTTCTCTGTGATGTTAAATCTAGGATGGCTAACGGGGAGGGCAATTTATTATGATTCATTATGTACCTAAACAAAGATTAATATGCTAATATGCACAATTGTGGTATCAAATCGACTTTTGGTCAGTAGTCGAGATAAAACAGCAGAATTTGGGGAAAAATATAACCAAATCAACACCAGTATGACCAAAATTCACAAGTCGAGATGAACTGATAAGATTGTTGACCAGTGAGAAAGGAAAATCCCTATGAAAAGGCAAAAAAAAGCTCCATGCAGTAGGTACTAAACTTTGATCTTATGCATGTGGAAAAAAAGGTATGTATTATTGAGTTTTAAATTTACAATAGCTCCAGAATAGCTCTAAGCAGTACTAAACTTTGAGCTTATGCATATGGAAACAAAAAAAGGTATTATAGAGTTACAAATTTAAAATAGCTCTAGAATAGCTCCATGTAAAATATGCATCATTACGTGCGGATAAATTTCAGGAGATAAAAAAATCGAATTCGTCTCTGCTGCTATAAAAAAAGATTACAGAATTGCTACGATATTGTACCATATTGTAAATTCGATTAATGTACTTGAAAGATTATAAGTCGTAACCAGTTGTGAGGGTAGATGACCGTTATCACCCATCGCTGGTATCATCCCTAACACTCGTATAGATGATTGTATATAGTACCGTGACGTAATAAATCGTCATTATCCCCGGTCTAAATACACATACCAATTAATTACGCGCTCTGAATCTGATGATAGATTCTCCCGCCGGGAGGGGGAGCAATAAGCTCACATAACAACAAGGGATTAATCAACAGTCCATATGATCGAAATTAAGGCAAAGCAACCTAAAAATGTCATGGAAAAGAGGATATCATCGATCGCGTGCGAAGACTTAAGTGGCAATGATGGACCCCGAAAAATTTTAGATGAAGACCTTTGGAGATCAAAAAAGACGTCGGATGACCCCAAAAGAGATGGTTCAACAACAAAGTCACTGTGGGGGATAAAAACTGGCTGCTGCTGTTTTATCTCGACTAATGACTAAAAGCAACCGACCGAAAGAAATGGAATGATATTGAAGATAACAATCTCCTTATCATTCATCTTTCACTTTTATTTTATTTATTGTTTCGGAATTCACTTTTTGGTAATACATGATGAAATTGTAAAGGAAAAACACTTGTTTTTTACCACTTGAGCTATGTGTATTTAACTATAACGACTAGTTTCGGAAGCTATCCTTCCGTCTTCAGTTCTAAATATAAACTAAAGCATAAATTATCCGTTCTATAAATAAGGAGGGGGTAAGTTAGGGGGAGGGGGGGGTTAGTTAAGGGGTGAAGTTGGAGAATAAAGGAAAAATGGAAAGCAAAGATGAAGAATTTTGAAATAATAAATTATTTATTAAAGTATTTTTAGAATTTAGTATTTTTTTTGGATTTCTAAAAGCATATGTTTTTCTTATATATCATGTCTTACCACAAAGGGAATGC
Organism: Brachycentrus maculatus; assembly: GCF_059751285.1. Taxonomy (NCBI): domain Eukaryota; kingdom Metazoa; phylum Arthropoda; class Insecta; order Trichoptera; family Brachycentridae; genus Brachycentrus; species Brachycentrus maculatus. Next base: position 159,040 of record NW_028281256.1, on the reverse strand, counting down.
CGAAACAATAAATAAATTTATGCTTCATATGACATGTATATATATTCCATGTGACACGATCGTTTTATAATCTGGAACTAAAATTAATTAAGTACAATGCTGTAAATTATTCAGAATTGTGTTTACTCCTACGGTTTCATGCCCATTACGTTTGTATGGTAATGAATTGACTCATCATGATCTCATTTTACCAGTCCGAGTCACCAATTTGCGGAAAAATACACAAATTCATTCGTGCTACATCGTAGGTCTCCCCACAAATTGGTGAGTCACATCAATTTATGAAAAGATTGGAGCTCCGTTTTTATTCGAATTAGATTTTCCAGACAAATATATGGGAATGAGATGACATGATGGATTCCTTGAATAAATAATAATAAAAAACTTAGTAAATTTTCCAAATACTTGTTCACAATTCTGGATTATCTCCAATTAGGAGTATTTTTACATTATTTTTTGAGATTTTAATATAGATGAAGAAGAAAATGGATGTCTGGACATTACACACGAGTAACATTCACCAATTCCGCCCATGATTGATAACCACAATACTCAAATTCTTGGAACTTATATATATATATATATATATATATATATATATATATATATATTATATATATATATATATATATATATATATATATATATATATATATATATATATATATATATATATATATATATATATATATATATATATATATATATATATAATTTATATATTTAAATATTTATATATATATATCTATATATATATATATATATATATATATATATATATATATATATATATATATATATATATATATATATATATATATATATATATATATATATATATATATATATATATATATATATATATATATATATATATATTCTTCTTCATCTATGTTCAGATGAGAATTTTTTTTTGTTTAAATTATAAATATTACTCGAAATAGAATGCAAAGCTGAGATAAGCATTATCGAAAAATATAGAAGTTTTGAGATGGTTTGGGCATGTGGATCGAATGAGCGAAGAAAGAACGGTCAAACAAAACAATGAAGCAAATGTTTTTGGTTATAGAAACAGAGAAAGGCCGTGGAAGACTTGGCATGATCAAGTATTTCAAATACATGAAAGGGGTCAGATTAAAAGTGTCGGAATAATCGGCGGGTTTGTATGTGGAGATGCACGAGTGTGAAAGAGGCGAAGATTGTTTGCAAAGACAGATCGGTGTGGCGTTCTTTTCTCTCTGCCTACCCCTGCGGAGAATCGGCGTGGGAGTTATTTACTAAGTGAAACTTAACCTTTAAACATTGCAGTGGAGGAATAACCCCAAAATAAAATTTCTATTTTCGTCTTGTGTGTTTTAATTTTGTCAAATAGTTACATTTCCGACAAAATGTGGAGACAATTTGTGTCGTAATTTATCGTTTACAATGTCTCAAATCCTGTGAAGTGCCCTCAGTTGGAAATAAATGTATCAACACGTTTAATTGTGCAAAGCTCGTGCGCACTGTAGCTTAGTGCAGCGGTCGGCAACCTTTTGAGAGACGGATAAAATTTAAATTTAGAAAGCTTTATTGGATAAGTAGGCAACAATCCCTTGAAAATAAATACAAATATGGATGTATGTGTAAAAATAAATTTATTTATATTAAAAACATGTATTTCTTTAATTGCATATAATGGCCTCCTTGGTGTTGAATTTTCTTAAAAAGTTTTTCAATATTTAGCAAATATTTTGTAAACTTGAGTCGAACAAATGAATTGAGATTTGCTAGCGTATATAATTAGTTTAAATATTTATATGTATTTTACTATTGAAACTATTTCAAATAACGGATAATTTGAAACAAAAACCATTCCAGCAATGAAATAATTTTAGCACAGTGTATTTTTACCCTGAAACCATGGTTTTGACAAAGAAAAATGCAGAGAAGCTCAAATGCACACAGCGATCCATGAAAAGATCCATGTTTAGTTTAAGCCTGATGGATAAAGTAAGAATTGAAGATCTAAAATAGAACCAGAATAGAAGTTATCATAGATCGTGTTGCAAAACTCAAATGGCAATGGGCAAGACATATTGCGAGACAGGACCCCACAAGATGGACCCCAAGAATTTTACGATGGAGACCTTGGGAGAAGAAAAGAGGTGTCGGAAGACTCCAAAAGAGATGGTCCGACAATATAGTCGCTGTGGGGGGAAAAAACTGGCTGCAAGCAGCAACCAACCGGAGATAATAGAAAGAAGGGAAAAAGGCCTATACCAAGCAGTGGAGGAAGAAGAAGAATCCGGAGATCCATGTATTTTAGAGGCTTGCCTGCAGCGTGACCATCGCTCAGGGAGAAGTCCTGCCCAGCTGTTGATCACGCTTCAGCCGAAGAAGACCGAGTAGGAAGGGGCAAAAATACGGCAGCTCCACTTTCCTCCCTTCAGACTCAGCGAATTGACAACGTCACATACATGAGACACGCCAGAAAATATCCTTTTCATTTCATTATTTTAGCTTATAATTTATTATTATGTTACAAAGTGTAGTGGGTAATTCAATTACCCACGGGTAGCAGGTTGCCGACCACTAACTTAGTACCTACCTCAGTGCTCAGGATAACGTTAATGAGAACCATTTTAAGGCGTTGGTAGAGTAATGTAACTATTCCAAAAATATATACCACCGGCGTATATCATCGACAATGTAAGGATGTAATTAATACCGAAACCACGGAGAACATTGAATTGAGAAAGCTCTCGAATTGGATTGACATTATATGTGCGCAATTACATTCCCCTCATAAAATTGTCTTAGCATTTTTCCTCACTCATTCGTTTCATGTGTCCAAACACATCTTTCTAAATTTTATTGATAATGCTTATTTCCACTTTGCATTATTTTTCATCTATTCTGAGATGTCAAAATGTAAAAATCAATCCTAAATGGAGAAACGCACATTTTCAAAAATATTGTGGGCATCATATTTCTTAAAATATCAATTAGGTAAATTTATAACTTCAAAGTGCTGAAAATTCATAATTTGTCAAAGAAAATTGAAGACACTGAAAATTTCTGAATTAGAAAACTTTTTTTTTTGACCTGCTGGGAACAATAATATGTTTAAAATAAGTTTTACTTGGTCAATGCCAATAATTCATAAAATGTATTGCGACACGTATTTCAATGCATTCCGCATCATTTTTAAGTATTGTATAAGAAGTTTAATCTAAATTATAAAGTGTGACACAGCAGATTTTACTATCACAATAGATTTTAATTAAAAGCAGTATTTACCAAGTAAAATTGAAATTAAAAATGATTAGATATTACCACGAAGTAACTGCCGAATCAATTAATGAAATAAAAAAATTTGAATGTCAACTTTTTTTAAAGTTTTTAATTTTTTTTTTAATTACGGTTCAAAGACGTTACTTATATGAACCAAAACTTGATGAAACGAGGAATGAAATTTGTGGAGAAAAATAAGTGATAAACAAACAGTTTGGAAAGATAAATAAACATGATAGGGAATGGATACTTTCCAAAGCAGACGATTTATCACAAGGTAATTATTTATTAAACACCGTATCCAATTCATCGTGGTCTATCGACGCACATATTTAAATATTTATTATCCCGTTTAAATCTTCGCTAAGCCTTATACTAGAACATGGTTTCCCAAAGTGGTCTGTATCGACCTATAAGGGTCGTTTTCGACTTTATATTAGATGAAAAAAAAAACAAAATGATAGCACACCAGAGGTAAATGGAGGAATATGTGAGTGAATCCAATTTAGACAGATAATTTTCAATACCTGAAAAAAATTAAATAACCTTCACGCCGCTCACACGCAGGGATAGGCAGAGACAACAGAATACTACACTACTCTACCAGCAGCAACGCATCGTGTGGTGAATTACAGGTGTTCAGATTTGTACCAAAAACTTTGAACGGATTTGTTTGGCTCATCAAAATTAACAGCACTGTATTAGCCGTCACAAACACATAGAAATTCAATATTGATCTAAAAAATATTTTTGAATTATGAACCTTATTAAAAGCACACTGAGAATCATCTTATTGACGAGAACCTAAAAACGTGCTTTAAGTAACTACATACATACAAACCTGACTGTATCAAACTTTCACGGGAGATGCAAGGACATTAATTGCAATAAGTGGCTTTCTTATGGATTACCTTAGTATCAAAACATTTTCTAGCAATGAATAAAATCTATACTAAGTCTGAAATTAAGTATTATTGGGTTGCATTTACGCTGAATTTGATAAAAGCTTAAAATTATAAATAAGGAATACTAAAATTGCGAACAAATATAGCTCTCAGGAAAAAAATGTCGTTGTAATCGGCAAATATTTGGCTTTTTAGCTAATAAGTTTCCGATCACCGGTCTATGGAAAACAAAAATGACACAAGTGGTCCTCGGGACGAAAAAGTTTGAGAAACAGTATCTTAAAAGGTGGCACATCTGCGAAAGGAAGGGGGTTCAAGGCGACACTCAATATTTTAAATCGCTATATAAATCAAGTCATCGCCGACATTCGAGTCGCTCTCTTCTGACAACTTTACTGGCACTAATTATACCGCGTGACCTATCCGCATACGTTAAGGCCTACGCGGGATCGGATTTACACAGAGAAAACATCGCAAATGCGCACTTAAACAATATTTACCGTCGCTCCAATTAAAATGGAACGTTCATATCTAATAAAGGGTGTTTTTAGAGGTACAAAAATTTCAAATTTCCCGCAATAAATTGATGGTGGCACCCGCCGTGAGGTATGTTGCGCCATTTCGCGCAGTTGCACAGCGCTGTCACATCAGTGCCATTCAATTGAGGTACGAAAAAGTCAGTAATCATGGTTCTGTAGCGCTCTTTATTGACCGTTACATTCTGGCCGGTATCCTCTTTAAAAAACGCGGGCCAATGATTCCACCTGCCCATAAAGCACACCAAACAGTGACTTTTAATGGATGAAAAGGAGTCTTGACAAAGGCTACTGGGGTTTCTTCACTCAAAATTCGGCAATTCTGCTAATTTACATAGCCATTTAACCAAAAATGCGCCACATCGGTGAACAAAATTTTGTGTTGTAAAAGAAGATCAAGCTTAATATTGTTTTCGGCCAACGGTCACTCAGTCTATTCATGAAGAAATCCCAAAACGTCCTGACTACAAATCAACAATCTGTAGAAACAATGTTGCCAGATTAAAAACCAAACTTCTAAAAAAACACCCTACACACATGTATGCGCCGACAAACAAAGATGGATGGAAGGTTGCATACTATAGACGGGGTTGCTCTTATCCATTTGCATACTGCCATATGGAAGCCCGATGCTGGATTCATGAATAATCATTCGATACACACCCTACACCCTTTTGCGACGCATAATTGCTAAGAAAATTTCATATTCATGTGTGAGTGAAACGTGGAACTTGCGTATATATATAATAGTAGGTTTTTTTAGCGTCCCAGGATTTCTTCATCGTTGTTGAGTATCAATAAAAATTTGGATAAAATATTGACACCATGAAAAAGATACTTGATGATCCAAGTTACGAAAGCTTAAAAAAAATAAAAAATAATGTTGATATGTGAAATCGATATCTGGCTCATTGAGAAATATTCAAAATTATTGTCATCGGAAAACGTTCATTTCAAGTCGATTGTTAATCATTCACGGCATTGAATTTAATATAAAAAGAAAGTTTTATCAGATATCGAGTTTCTCGTAAAATAAATTAGTAGTTACTGTTGTTGGTGATTAAGGCGTACACAAAAGTTTCAGTATAAAATATAAATTATACGTCTCGAAATCGGAAGTCAGATTCACGATAGGGCAAAAAGTAGACAATTTTCAAACAATTTATAACTAATTTTAATGCATAAAAATTAAAATTTCATGAATGTTTTTTTTGCGGATACTTATTGGCATATTTTATAAAACTAGAACTTTGTTTTTAACCACTTTTATTTTTATATCTTTTTCCAATCGGTTTAAACAAGAACCTTGTCATCTTTAGTGATGGATATGAACTTGACATTTGTTGAGTTATGGCGAATAAAAAAACGTGAAGCGCTCTTGACACTATGTTTTGTAAAAATGGCAACATACAAGTACATATTATTATTAGGTACATTTCGTTACATGAGAGAGAAGAAAGATAGAGTACTATCCATTCCAACGCTACGAGAGTGGAGAAAAAGAGAGCGACGTATACGCATCGATACAAATATCACCTTCTTGATGGATATGAAGTACCTACATATCTATCTCTGACAAAGTTTGAGTATTATTTCATAAAGTTTTTATTTTTAATGAAAAATTTATTAAGCTTTCCTGCTACCATGGAGCGTCGGCGTCGGCGTCGCGTCACTCCCAGTCACTCTTAGAACTATTATAGAAGAAGAACAAAACAATTCTGCATTCAATTGCACCCTTGCAGTCTTGACACTAGGTTTTTTCATCCACCGCTTCCATACAGGATGCAGCCTTGTTTCAGGATTCAGGAACAGACTTAGCAAGGATGAAGAGACATCAAAAGGACATACAATATTGTGTATTGTTTTCAGTCATAAAGAAAAACGTGAAGGGGACGATTACTATGGAAAGATACTGAAATGATTCGTCTGCGCGTAAGGGAGCAATCCTTTGGAATGTCATCTTTACAGAGGGCAGAAAGTAAGATAAGTAGGATTTTTTTTATATTTTCTCATTTGTTATATTTTCTCATTTTTTATATTTTCTCATTTGTTATTTTATTTATTGTTTCGGCATCAACTTTGTGGTAAGACATGTTACAATGATTAAAGAAAACACTTGTTTTTTACCACTTGAGTTTTATTATTGACTACATGTTTCAGAAGTTAAACTTCCATCATTCACCTGAATGATGGAAGTTTAACTTCTGAAACATGTAGTCAATAATAAAACTCAAGTGGTAAAAAACAAGTGTTTTCTTTAATCATTCTCATTTGTTTATTTTAAATATGCTTCTTATGCCTATTTATTATACCTGTTTATTGTTTTTATATTTCGCCATGTATAAGTATTAGTTTTAATTATTTAAAAAAATATATTTTTTGTTACTTTATTATTTGTGTTCCAGTCTTGATAACCTTAATCCCATGTCCCGATATGAGAAATAGAAATTACTCATCGGGAATATTTTATGTATATATGACTTATGTATGTAATTTGTTTTGAAATAAATAAATAAATGATACAAATGTAATAACTAATACAAAGTACAACATTTTGAGTGAGTCCGAATTCTTGTTCACAAATCTGGATTTTCTGTTATTAAAAGTTATATTTAATATTATTTTTCGACATCTCAACATAGATGAAGAAGAATATGGAAGTCTAGACATATACGAGGCTTACGACCGTCATAGACTGGTCATACTCAAACTCAATAAGAAGCTTCATTCACCTCACCAATAGATGTCTCTAGTGAAATAATGGTGATTCAAGCACTATATTTCGATGTTGAACCATATATATAGAAGTTCCAAGAATTTGAGTGGTGTAGTTGTCAATCACGGGTAGAATTGGTGAATTGCTCGTGTGTAAAGTGATCACTTAAAACCAGCCCATGACGGTCGTAAACCCAGTAAATGCCCGCACTTCCAAATTCTTCTTCGTCTCTATCGAGATGTCAAAAAATGATATGAAAAATAACTGCTTTAATTGGAGATAGTCCAGATTTGTAAACAAGTATTTGGACACAATTTAAATGTTGAAAATGTTTGATAGTGATCCTGAATATATCAAAACACGTGTCACGATAGATTTTAATAGAAATATTCGGATTTTCTAAGTAAAATTGAAACAAAAATGCATTATTACAATGTGACTGCAGAATCAAATAATGATATAGAAATTATTTTCTTCATATTCGTTCACAAAATATAAAAAAGAGTACTGATATTTTTGTACTTTGTATTCATATTACACTAATTTATTATATTACCTACTTGAATTTACCAGCACAAATCGTTCACAAATAGAAGAATAAAATAATTTTATCCCTATAATTTTTCAGCCCAAACCACACGAATTGTGAATAAAAAATATGCCTCGTACAGTGAACAACGGAACCTATAATTTGTATTTCTACGAGAATGACTCACGCAATCAATACAATACTGAAGACCTCGACATAACAGGAAAAAACAAAAGGATATATTTGGTATATGAACTACAGCCTTCCAAGGATTGTATGGGGAAAGGATATCGTGCAAGCCTTTATATTTTTTGTTCTTTGTAAAATTAATAATACAGTACATATATTTTCCTTAAAATCAATGAAAGTGTCATTACATAATATTATATCAATTTTCAGTAAGAATTTTTAATAGAAAATTGTTTTATTATCTAGTAAAAAATGTATGCATTTTTTATTGAATTATTTTTTTATTGGAAAAACCCGCATAGCCTTTATAAGGCAAATGCGACGAAAGAGCTGAAAGACACCCAAAAAGGCTATCCAGGACTGTTTCCAAAAGTGGAAAGTTGGATAAAATTGTGCATTGGGAAGGTGAATACTTTGAAGAGGACCCAGACATTTGACTTTTAATGAAGTACTTTTTATGACGTCAGTTAACTTATTGTTGGAACAACCCACGTACATGACTTTCAAAAACTGAGTAGTGTGGTTTTCAATCATTGATAAAATAGTGAATGTTACACGTGTATAAATTGATCACTCGAACCAGCCAAGACATTTCTTAAGCTCTATAAATATCCAGACTTCTATATTTTTTAACACCTTTGTTGAGATGTCAATAATTAAAAAATAACTCCCAAATCGAAAAACTCGGATTTGTGAACAAGGATCCGACACACCAAAAATGTTGATAAGTAAATTCTAAAAAAAACTAACTAACCATCACGCCGCTTCCCCGGAGGGGTTGGCAGAGAGAATCGAACGCCACACCACTCTGTCTTTGCAAACATTCTTTGCCTCTTCTACATTCATGCATCTCCTCACACATACCCGACGATTATTACGACCCGGCCGCTTTTAAGTATTTGACATACCTGATTGTGCCAAATTTTCCTCGGTCGTCCTCTGCTTCTTTTTCCAACTACATTCGCCTCATAAATTTGTTTAACCGTTCTTTCTTCACTCATATGCTCCACATGTCCAAACCATCTCAACACACCTTTCTTAATTTTATCGATAATGCTTATCTCAGCCTTACATTCTTTCCTTATTTCATCATTCGAACATCTATCAAACATCTTATTGCCACACATTCGTCTGAGGGATCGCATTTCAACTAAATTTCATTTCATTTTTTAAGTAAATTCTTATTCAGAAATATTTTTTCTAACGCAATATTTTGATGTTACACGATCACCAAGTTCACTAATGATACTTAGCGACCAGGAGATAAGAGGAGGTTGAAGATGAGATGCACATAATAGAATAAACACGATACACGTTCCGCACGAAGTAAGGGGTGGTTCGCCATGGCTTTGCGCTTTGTTTTAATAACGGACGCTGCAGCGTGATTGATCGATCATGGGGGAGAATAGAACCCACACCGCCATGGAATGCCCATGAATTGTAAGCAAGGGCCGTGACACATGACAGGCTTTTTGCCAAACATCCCCCAATAAACGAAGGCATGGAATATATTCGCTTATAAGATGACGTGAAATACGAGACATACATATTTACAGAGAAGGAAAGATTATAGAATTCTGACGCATATTTTTTACATACAATACACCATTCGCAACGTACCACCCCGAGTACGTGCGATGATGAAAAACGAAATAAAGGTCTCAAATAATCCCTCATATCAGGTAAATATTTTGATTTCAGAGACGCTAACCTTTTCAAGCAAAATCAGATAGCTTCACCGTATTTTATCTTATATTGCAGACCATAGTAATAAAAAATATTATTCAATACATACATGGAACGAAACTACTTTTTTTAAGGTAAGAAAGCAACATTTTACCCACATTAATTGATTCGACAGTTATCTTGTTATAATACATACTATCCATTTTTTAATTTAAGTAAAACATAGTACATACCACTATTTCTTAAAATTTATTGCGGCACGTGTTTCGATGCATAACGTATACGGTATTTGAAAATGATGTATAATGTATTGAAAAACGTATAACAATAGATTTAAAGATTTATAAATTTTTACTTAGTAAAATTTAAAATTATAACCTTTTAATACAAACGATTTGCTTAGTAGTGCAATCACTTTCAAAAAAGGTTATTTTTTTACAAACACTATCTGTTCTCTAATTTCAAACTTTAGCCAGTATCACTAGTCTGTTTTTGGTTGGTTGGAAGATATTGTGTACTAGCAATAAGTCCACCAATGTACATTTATTATATGGAAGAATTTGTAAATAAATAATATTTCCTGAAGAACGTCTCTGTAAGGGTTAACGAAACGTCAATGGACGTGATATTAACCTGAAATATATTCCTTTTATTTTGTTAACATTAGCCCTGAAAATTTACGTTCATAAATTATATCAGTCATTCAATCAAATTATTTTTTCTCGGAAAATTCAATTTCCCAAATTCGTTGGGTTCCCAAACTTTGGAGGTGAAAAACAACAATTTGATTTACTTGGCGGATTGGATTCACTTTGCTTCACAAAGTTTTCTTTTTTCTTTTTAACATTTAGGTGACAGAGACAGATCGAGACTTAACTTCTCAATTTGGACGAAAGGGTCGGTTTTTAAAAGCGATTTATCAGATATCTAATATTATATTTGCAAAAAGTGTTATAATAAGACTTAAGAATAAAAAAAAATTGCATTTGTTTGTAAAATCATTTCCTGGTTAACCCCAATTCGATCACATTGAAGTGCCCTTGAGGTAGTATTTTTCAAAAATGGTGGCATATAAATGATTTGAAATTATTATTATTATCGTGTTGAATTCTTGCCGTATTTTTTTTAATATTCACTTTTTGAAAATATATCAATATTTTGACACCAAGATTTACCAAAATTCAAAACTCGATAAAATATTTTATCATATATTGTATGGTATATTATTATTTAAATCCAATATTTATGCTTTCCGTAAATTTCATCTAAGTAGTTGGCTTTTACCTTTTTATTAATAATTTATTAATTTTAAAATTTTATTTTATTGAAAGTTAATTTATATTTTAATAAAAAATAAAGGAAAAACTAGTGTTTGTAGCCAAATCGGAAATATACAGTAATGACATTTTAAGATATTCTACGATATTACGATATGTTGTATGAAATATCTTATCTTATAATTAACACAAATGTGTTAATTATATGTGATTTCTCGGCAGCATCTATAATATGCAGTATAGAAAGAACGTGTCAATTATAAGGTATATGTACGAGTTTCTTTTAAATCGTGTGGTTGTTAAACATATCGCTCACTCCTTTCAAGAACGTCATAAATAAAAAAAATCGTAAATTTTCAGTTGTGCATGTTTTTGAAATACCCAGAAAATGTACTATTTCCCAGCAAAAGCGGCATATTTTTTAACTTAATATTTACCCGCTACAGGACAGAAAGTGTTGTTTTTGCATTTTGAAGGAAAGGTATTGTTCAATTATTTTTTAAAATATACTTAATATTTTTCAAATGGAGAAAAAACCTTCAGGTTTTACCTTAAAAGATCTGTTGCACAGTAAAAAGTTCAAAAAGTGGCTTGATATTTATTTTTAAAACATTGTATTACATTTTTAAACTTTAAAAACGTTCTCCTGAAAAATCATTTTTTTATTTGTGACGTTCTTGAAAGGAGTGAGCGATATGTAGGTAGAATAGTGAATGTTATACGTGTATAAAGTGATAACTCAAACAACCGCTTATTAAAATATTCAGACTTCTATATTCTTCTTCATTTATTTTGAGATGTCAACATATTGATAAATGAACCATATTTTCAAGACATCAAGGGATGGAGACAATGATTTTTGATTATCATTGCTGGATATAGTTTATAATAATATGTTAACTCCATTTTGCCAACAGCAATTATAAAATTGATTTAAAAACCCTCCTAATATTCTTCACAAAAGAATATGTAAAAAGATGAAAAATCTTCAAAGAAAAACGTGTTGAATTTCATGATAATTCCTTTGACAAACTGTTCCCAAGAGATCTGTCAGCTTTGGAAGGTAAAGAAATGAATTTCAATAAAACGAGAGTTAGATACAAGTTTAAGACAGCAGATCAATTGGAAACTCATTTAAAATCTATAATTAATTTATCGGTGTATTTGATAAAACAATAAATTATTAAAATATTATGATTGATCAATCATTTCATCCCTAGGTATTAAAAGAAATGTGAGTACTGGAAACAGAGTGAATGGTGCACTGAAATTATTGGTTATAGCAAATACAAACCTATCAACGAATGCTTAACTAGCAGTGGATAATGGAGTCCTTAACTTATGTATGGAAATGAAGCGTAGAGTTAACAAAAAAGGATGAAAGTATAAAAAATTAAGTCGAAATGCGATCTCCTAGACGAATGAGCTTCAAAACGATGTTAGATAGATGTTTGAATGGTTAAATAAGAAAAAAGATACAGGGCTGAGATAGCATTATCGATGAAATTAAGAAAGAAAAATTAAAATTGTGTCGGGTTGTGGTCCCGTGGTTAGTGTCGCGGACTCTAGAGTCAGAGTTTCTCGGTTCGAACCTACTCTACCACAATTTTATACCTATTTCTAATAATGAGCCGCTTAGGTTCACAGAAATAGTATGAAATTGAAATATTTGTGTAAATAATAAAAAAACACTAATATTTCTCTTTAAAAAAAAAAAAAAAAAGGCGTGTTGAAATGGGTTGGGCGTGTGAATCGAATGAGTGAAAAAAACTAGTAACAAAAAAAGGCTGGAAATCTGATAATCTCACTATAATATATAATATACGCTCTCAAATATAATAAACATATCAATGTTTCAATCATTATAAAATAAAAACTTTATTAATTATTGATCTGATATTAACTTTGTGGAACGACTTTTTGACTGTCAAAAATTGAACACTTCTTTTAGACCACTAATTGAGTTTCATTTCACACGACTAGTTTAAAAAACTACAGATGTTTTCATCGATGTTTCAGTTTTTGTGATCAGCTGTCGATCAAAACACCTGTAGTTTTTTAAACTAGTCGTGTGAAATGAAACTCAATTATAATACAAGTGTTTTTTTCAATAGTCTTAACTTGAAATGTGACGTTTAGCAGAGACGCCTATAATATTCCTTTGTGGATGATAAGTTTTCCATCGCCTTTCATATACAAACGATACATGTTTTATCTAAATATGTATATGCCGAATAGGACACCTACGAGTATATCATATATGCTGAAACAATAATTAATAAAAGAAAGGTTCCTACCGGCTTCGTTCTCGCCCGGGTCGTCCTTGCACAAGCCCCCGGAGCAGGGCAGGGCTTGCAAGTCCCGTCCCAGGCAGCCGCCCTCGCCCTGGCACTGGCGCGCCCTCGTCTGCTGGCAGTCCCGCCCACAGCGCGACCAGTCAGACCACGGGCCCCAGCGACTGCCGACACCTGCGGGGATAATTAGTCAGATCTCAAGCAACAATTCCCGGACAATTCGTCAGGTCTCAAACAACAATTCCCGAACAATTCGTTAGGTCTCAAGCAACAATTCCCGGACAATTCGTTAGGTCTCAAGCAACAATTCCCGAACAATTCGTTAAGTCTCTAGCAACAATGCCCCTTTAGAAAGCTACCCAATATTCGAGTATCAACCCTACCCGATATTCGTGACGTGTGATTTCTGGTCTGATGGTTGCGTAATCAATCGAAATCATATAGCTATAGGTACGTATGTTTTGTCCAGAAATGTTGTACTGTTTAATCATTCTCCTTATCATTCTTCGTCCATTTTGTGTAAGATCACTTATTTTTTTAAATGTATTACACAAAGTGATAGTTTGAGGGTTGTATAACTGTGTAGGTCCTCACCAAAAAGTTAAATTTCCAACATTGCAAATAAAAATCATTTAAATGCAAATCTCTTCTGTTTACTGTATTTTATCGAAATCTGAATTACAGTTGCGACAGAACGTGACCAATCCTGTGTTAAACCAATATGAAATCATTAAATCGCACCAAAACGTAATAATTTTACATGCTGGAATTCCTGATTACTTAAAATCATTTATAATGGAAATGTAACGTTTTGGTGAGGAACTGTACAACTAATCAAAGTGGATACTGTTTTTTTTAGTAAATATTGTACTTTTCAATATGCTCCTCATCACTAACGTTGTGCAATACCACTTTTAAAAAAATATGTATGTACTTTATCTCAAAGTGATAGACAAATTAAGATAGTTTAGTTACTGATTTGTAAATTTAATATAGAAGTATTAAACACTTTCCACAATAATTTGTGTAGCGTCATTTAAAAAATGAAGTGTTATACAACCATACCACAAAGTAAGCAACAGTTTTTAAAAAAGCATCAAATTTGGTTTTAAAATACAAAATATAAAACTTAAAATAAACATTGCTAAGAAGTCCACCCAAGAAGCCCTGCAGAGAACTTACCACTCAGGCAAGGCAGGCAAGTTTCTGAGCGTTGGACTGCCGGTCCACTACAAGGTTGCCCTCCGTTAAGAGGCTTTGGATTTGTACAAGACCTAGTTCTCCTTTGGCCTTCTGCCTCCTCACCAGGACATCGACACTCGGACCAATGAGACCAAGCGCTCCAACCCCCATTGACTAAGAAAAGAAGAAGAAAAAAAGTTAAATATGGTGTTAAAATGGCATTAAAACATTTTTTATCAATTTATCGAGTACTTACTGAAAACTGTGAGTAGCGCAGGCTCGGATACCCTCCTTGCTGCAATATTCTCGGCTACACACGTGTAATTTGCCATATCCTGAAATGATCGGTCAATGAAAATGCAATCTTTCAATTTAACCGTCTCCTACATTTAGCCCTCATATTAGTTATTTAAAATGGTTGGAGTTATTTTCATATTATTTTTTGACATCTCATCAAAGATGAAGAAGAATATGGAAGTCTGGGCATTTACGGGGCTGACGATCGTCATAGGCTGGTTTAAGTGATCACTTTACACACTTGTAACATTCACCAATTCTACCTATTTTTGATAACCACACTACTCAAATTCTTGGAAGTTCTATATAAATGAACCAATTTAGAAACCTTGTTCTTGAATCACTAAAACTTCACTAGAGACATCTATTGGTGACATGTAAAAAAGCTTTTTACTAAGCAGAAACTCTTATATTAGTATGTGAGGTCCGAATCCTGGATTATATTCATACACATGAGAAACGCCAGAAAATACCATTTTCATTTTTATTATTTAAGCTTATAATTTGACAAGATAATTTATTTACAACATTTTGAGTGTGTCCAAATACTTGTTCACAAAATCTGGATTATCTCCAATTACAGGGGTTATTTCCATATTATTGTCAGCCCCGTAAATGCCCAGACTCCATATTCTTCCTCATCTTTGATGAGATGTCAAAAAAAAATATGAAAATAACTCCTGTAATTGGAGATAATCCAGATTTTGTGAACAAGTATTTGGACACACTCAAAATGTTGTAAAATGGTTGGTATAAAAGTCCCGCTAAATTACCTATAGTTTATTTTTTTTAATCCGAACTTATGCCAATAATTATGTAACATTATGTTAATTATTAATGTTTAATCAATACAGACATTTCTAAGCGTTATTGAAAGTTGTTCCACTGCATTCCCGAATCTGATACAGAAGCACCTGGGACAGACCTTCTCGTCCAAAGCAATTGTTTAAAGCGTCAAATGAAAATACAGAAAATGTCAAACCATGGACGTACTCGCATAACAAACATTTTAGATATAGTCACAAACTATTAATATCAGTATTATCAACTAAAAGACCAATCAATGACAGTGTAAATATTGAATAAACAGAATATTCTATGCAAACTTTGTATTGTTGTCTTTCATTTGAGTGGTTTTCCCCCTCTTTCTCTCTCTCAATAAATCTTTCTTTTCATTAAATTAATACCACTTTTATCACATGTACGGCGCAATTTTTGTTGTATAATTTTCACACACATGTTTTTCAAAATGATTTTTGTACCTGTAGCGCAGCCTGAGGCACCAAAAGATGTCCTTCAGCAGATAGTATCAATGACGAAGTTGAACTTGTCAATTTGACTCCATTCTTCAACCAATGTACTTGGGCAGGCGGAGTTCCGGCTGGAGGCAAACACCGAAGAGAGGTTTGCCCAAACAGAACCACGCTCGTAGATTCAGGTGGAGAAACGAACTGCTTGCGAAGATCTAAAAAAAATATCACCAATTAATAATGAGATAAGAATGATAAGATTAATAAAGATGAAGAAAGGAGACTGTAACAGAGTGAATGGTGTACTAAAATCAGAGAAAATAAATATTCATATTATATCAAGTGTTTAATTTAATTAAAATAAGAGAAAATAAAAACTATCAGCGAAAGCTGAACTAATATTTTGACATCTCAACGTAGATAAAGAAGAATATAGAATTCAAGGTTTTTACAGGGCTTATGAACTATCAAATGCTGGTTTTGTAGTCAATTTACACCCGTATGATATTCATCATTCTACCCGTGATTGACAACCACACTACTTAAATTTTTGGAACCAAATAATATTAATGACGAACCAATAAAATTATTGACGCTTCATCGTTGAGTTCACAACAGTCATTTATAGTCGCATTGATGAATAATTAATTTACAAAATACCCTTTTATTTAGATGTATACAACATCCAAACCCAGGATTATTTAACATACACTATACTGGGAGACGCCTGAAAACATGATTTTAAAAAAATCATGCAGCTTATAATTTGACCATTAATTTTATAACTTTACTGGCAGTACTTAAGGTCCTGGTTCAAACCCTAATGTTTGAAAGTGAAGCACGGAGACGACAAAAGAAGGTTCAAAGACGATTGAATGCAGTCGAAATGCGATATCTCAAACTTATCATTAATACATAATACATTTTTTATGCTGTCGACACCAAAAAATTTATGCATTATGATTGTCCACAAAATATTTTTTCATTAATACAGTAAACAATTCTACAATTTAAAATAATGTTTTTTTTATTATTTTATTATTTATTTATTTTTGCCGCCTATACAATGCCTGCATTGCTCCTGTTCTCTTATACGGCTGTGAAACATGGCACCTTACAAGGGCCCAGAGCAGCCGTGTACTAAGCTTTGAGAATAGGTGTTTGCGGAGAATTTTAGGCGTGCGGTGGTTTGACTTTGTGAGGAATGAAGAGATAAGGCGTAGGACGCAGCAAATCTCGGTCACAACTGTCGTTAAGAAAAGGCGATTCAGTTGGCTTGGCCATGTACTCCGCATGCCTCCTGAGAGCCTTAATCAAGCTTGCCTCTTTTACAAGGCATCAGGTTCGCGCCGCCCAGGACGACCACCGCTGACAATTCGTCGGCAGTTCTCGTCAGAACTTTGGGACGCGGATCTGACTTGGGAGGATGCAAGGGAGCTGGCAGCCGACAGAAAAGCCTAAAGACAGTTTGTGCACTCCATATGCTCCACCTAGGAAGCGGATATGGTTTATTATTATTTTTTTTATTATTATTTATCAAAACAATTATACAATACTGTCTCTCTCTGGAGTGATTTTCTAGTTTGCTGCAAGGGTTGTGAAATCATAAAATAAATAAATTAATAGGGCATTCATTCGGTATCCCATGTATAATACAAACAGAATACTCCCTAAATACCTTCTAAGGACAAAAGAACTACTTAACCATGATCTACTTCATTTCCAACTTGCAGTTAAACTGCTTGTCGGAAACCATTTGGTAGAACCAAGCAGAAATCAAACAAACAGCATTTCCAAACTTGGTCCTCTATTTCTATTCAATTGAAGGAAAGTTGTGAAAAGTGGTGCATTTAAAACACTTATATAACTTTTCCAAGTATGGTTGATATGGTTTAAAGAAATAATAGGTCATATAAAGAGTATGTGCGGTTTTTTTGCCAATAGATGATGCTGATGCCCATTTCCCATATCGCGCACTCCTTTCAAGAACGTTATAAATCAAAAAACTTGATTTTTCAGGAGAACGTTTTTAAAGTTTAAAAAGAAATCACAATGTATTAAAAATAAACATCAAGCCACTTATTGAAATTTTTACTGTGCAACACATCTTTTTAGGTAAAACCTGAAGGTTTTTTCTCCATTTGAAAAATATTTAGTATATTTGAAAAAATAATTAAACAGTAGCTTTTCATCAAAATGCAAAAACAACATTTTCTGCCCTGTAGCGGGTAAATATTAAGTTAAAAATATGCCGCTTTTGCTGGTATATAGAACATTTTCTGGGCATTCCGAAAACAGGCACAACTCAAAATTCACGATTTTTGATATATGACGTTTTTGAAAGGAGTCAACGATATATCAGGCAACATCCGATTGTTTTAAATGAACATGTGCTTAAAAGGAGACATTTTAGTCTACGTTCAAAAAATAATATTTCCAGTTCATTGCTTTTGTAAAAAGTTATATTGATTTGAAAATGAATGAAATATCTTAAAAAATACGTTATTTGATGGTTTTTTTTATTTTAATAATGGTAAAAACTTTGCAAAAATTAAAATAAGACTGCCATTGTTGAAAAAAACCGAGTCACAAAGTATGATGAGATGCCTGAATGTATGAAGAATGAAGAGAGAAATGATGTACAAAAGTGTAAATAATAGTTTATATTAGTGTTATATAAGCTAATTAAAGAAATAAATAAAATAAAATATTTTTTTATAAACCCTTATCCACACCCAATGGTGCATAGGGAACTGCGTCATATAAACGCAGTGTTACCTTGATCGTTTACACATGAAGGAAAGGTGATCAGCCCTCCGCTTCAGGTACCAGTCCAGGGTAGTATTGAATAAATGTTACATTGAAAAAATCACTTTTATCTATTAGGGGGTTGAATTAGTTCTCGCCGTTTATAAAAATCTAATATTTCTCTGTGATTTAAATTGATTCCTTTCGTTTTTTTTGTTTTCCTGTCCCCCGCTGCCTCGAACACCCCCGTGGCACTTTCAACCGCCTCAAACCGCCTCAAAATTAAGACTATGGGCCTTGTTCATCGGCAGGGAAACTGGGTCCCGTATGCTCTGAAGGAGAGAGATATGGAAAGGCGACTTTGCATGTGTGATTCACTCTTGCAACGGCATCACAGAAAAGGTTTTTTGCATCGCGTCATCACCAGCGATGAGAAGTGGATCTTCTTCGTCATCTGCCAGCCAGGTCGGCCACTCCCTGCTGAAGCCAGCATTGCAAAACGCAACATTCACGGCTCAAAAACGATGCTTTGCATTTGGTGGGATCAGCAGGGAGTAATTTTTTTCAAGCTTCTCAAAGCAGGCCAAACAGTCACAGCAGAGGTTTACAAGCAGCAAATGATCAAACTGAAAACAGCAATTGAAGAAAAACGTCCAGAATACGCAGCCAGGCACGAGTTGATTCTCATTCTGCACGACAACGCGCGCCCGCATGTTGCCAAAGTGGTAAAAGAACAGATAAACTCCTTCGGCTGGAAGGTTCTGTCACACCCGCCCTACTCCCCTGACGTCGCACCATCCGATTATCATCTGTTTCGGTCCATGCAGCATGGATTATCGGGAGAAATTTACAAAAGTTATCGAGAAGTCGAGTTATGGGTTGAAAATTGGATTGCCTCAAAAGACAAGGTTTTCTTTTATAGGGGAATACGACTTCTTCCTGAAAGATGGGCCAAAGTAGTCGAGAAAGAATGGCAATACTTTGAATAAATTCTTACTTTTAAAAAAATATATATTTTCAATTCAAAATACCACAAAAAACGGCGAGAATTAATTCAACCCCCTATTATTATATACTTTTATCTATCTATATTTAAAATCACCATTACACTACGGAGGTGGACTAATAAAATTAATACATACCAACTTAATATACTTTTTGTACATATATATCAAGGAGAATTTACTTAAGCAACTAATATTTTTTTTTTTTAAGTAGTAGTAGTAATAGCAGTAGTAGAAGTAATATCAAGATTCTCGACACCATTTACTTGGTTATATTAATGATTTGGTTACCTTAGTAAAATCATGATAAAGAAAATCCTAAATTCAGTGGCCGATATGTCGATGTCAGTGTGGTTTACCCGAACCCATGTTGACCTTTCATTTAGGAGATCTAAGAAAGTGCGGCTTGGTCGGGATTTGTAGTGAGCTTCAGAGAGTATATATACTTAGGAAAGTTCAGAAAATCAGGGACTTCAAAAGCTTCTATTTTAAAGATCAAATTCGAATAAAAATATAAAAAAATACTTCTTCCTTTCAAAATTACTTATTTGTTAATTTTTCTAAATTAACTAAATAGCCATCACGCCGCTTTCGGCAAGGGTATACAGAGATAATAGAACTCCATAGCACTATATCTTTGTATGAAATCTTTGCCAATATAGTGCATCTCCTCATTCATGCCCGCCAATTATCCCAACCCCAGACCTGACCGCTTTTAAGTATTTAAATACTGGATCATACCACGTTTTCTTCATTCTTCCTCTCGGCTCCTATTTTCACTACTACATTCGCCTCAAGAATTTGTTTAAGCGTACTTTCCTCAGTCATTCGTTCCACGAGTCCAAACCATCTCATCACACATTTCATAATTCAATCGATAGTGCCTATCTCAGTCCTGTATTCTTTCCTGATGTCACCATTCGAAGATCTATCATACAAGGTTTTGCTGCATATTTGCGATTGTGCCGTTCCAACCTCTCTGCCTACCCCTTCAGTGCATTGGTGTGATGTTAGTTGCTATAGAAGTGGATTTTTTTTAAATTAAACGCTTTTAAAATACCAATTGGATTTATTTCATTACACACGATTAGTTTCAAAAACTACAGATGTTTTCACCTAGGGGTGAATATTAAAACAAGTTTTAATTTTTTAATACTCAACGTATCATTCCACAAAATTAATGCCGAATCAACTAATAAGAAAGTGGTGGTAGTTGAACATGATTCTCCTCAAATTGCAATATATTTACGATATTTTCCTGGAAAACTTCGAAATCGTATCCGAAACATATATTGGAGACTACAGAATATTGATTTCAATATTTATGGGTATTTTAAAAATATTTTTTCTAATGACCGCGGGCCGCACTTTCAGAACTCAGGCTGTAAACTAAAGGACCCCCTTCGGCCTCGAGCTTTACCTCACAGCAGACTACCAAACTTTGTGTTTGCCAGATCTGCGGTTTCGGTTTGTGTATCGGAAGGGGATGTTTGCCAAATCTATTTAGAAATTGCATGTCCGGAAGGAATTAGGACCAATCTTTGTAAGATAAATACCAATAAGTCAGTGTAGTAGCCATATTATATCTAGCGTACACATACGTATCTACTCTATAAAAGGCAGGTTATAAGGATTATGCTTCCTATTGTGAACTTTTGTCTATGTTTTAAGTATAAAAATGATAATATTGTATTTTAAATAGTTGATAAAAATAAAACTTCAAGGGCTGTGGTTTTAAACGTATATAAATGAATGCAGAATCATGAAAAATGTAAACAAATAACGTATAAATGAAGTATTTTTTTAATGTCAGATACTTAACTATTGAAGTACGATACAAAGATAGATGTTGTTAACTCGTACATACTGTTTAACGAGTTTTATCCTTCTATCATATACAACGTCGTTTAAGTCATCCATTCGAATCATGTTATCTTTCTGTAGCTTCCATGAATTTTTCGCTCTTTCTCTAGATGTTTTTGAAGGAAGATCCATGGCAATCGCCTGGTTTACAAAATGTTCTTTTGTTGCCTGGGTTACAAAATGTTCTTTTGTCGCCTGGGTTACAAAATGTACGTCTTATGTGCCCATACCGTCTCAATTGCCTTTCCTATACCTTACTATTGATGTAATATTGATATCCAGGCTTCCACGAATGCGTAAACTCTTTATTTTGTCTTTAAGGGACACTCTAGGTGACCATCTAGGCATTCGCATTTCAGCAGTAGCTAGAGAAGAAGAAGGTATTATACACCGTCCAACATTCGTACAACCTGAAGATGAAGAGAGCTGACCATCTAACAGTCTATAAAGATGATAAGTTAGAATAAAGCCTAGAAGAAGATCATAATAAAATACAAATTGAATAATACAAAAATTTTAGAGATTCCAAATTAGAACAAAAGAATGCGGGTTTGGAAAAAAAGAGAAGAATCTCACAACAAAACGCAAAAAGACAAGGTGGCGTTATCTAAAACAGAAGGACCTACAACCTGAGGACGACGAAAGCTAGCCTCAAAAGTCTACAAAGACTAAGGTCTAGAAAGTTGGGATAGAGCCAGGAAGAAGATCATAATAATAATACAATATTTATTCAAAGAGACGCCTGATTAGAATAAAAGGATGTGGATATGGAGAAAACAATAAAAATGGTATAACAAACGAGGAGGAGTGCTGATCCCAACAGTCAGTAGTTAAAACATAGTTATAAATACAAAAATTATAAGGTTTTTTTGTAGGGACGCCTGATGTGGGTATGGAAAAGGGGGAGCTTCTTAGAAAAAAAATATAAATTAACATTTCAATCGTATGAAGCCGCATCTTGCCCCTGCGTTTCTCGAGCTAATGACACAACTCAGCCTCTCAGCTCGGTCCCTAACGGGACGGGATGATAATTGCGGAGACTTAGGACTAATGACCGCATTCACCGAGTCCCGGCAGACTGCCATTAGGGCTTGCTGCACGATTTCAATTTCGCTCTTCACGAGCTCATCACACGGGGTATCGCCTCCCCCCCTCTCCTGCCCCTCCAGACTCTCCAGCCTCTCCCCTGCAACTCTCCCACGATCCCGCGGGAGAGGACGCGCGTCAAATAGCTTACAAGAGTCGATACGTCACTGAGAGATTCGTGATCTTTAATTGTTGCACCAGACTTTGAGTTTTATTGATGGCAATTGAACAGATATTTTATCAATTGTTTCGGCATTAACTTTGTGGTAAGACATGTTACAATGATTAAAGAAAACACTTGTTTTTATACCACTTGAGTTTTATTAAAGAATACCAGTTTCAGAAGCTAAACTTTCATCATTCAGGTCTGAATAATAACTAAGTTATTATTCCGACATGAATGATGGAAGTTTAGCTTCTGAAACTAGTAGTCTGTAATAAAACTCAAGTGGTATGAAAACAAGTGTTTTCTTTAATCATGGCAATTGAACAGCGTTTAAACGAACATACCCTATTTATTTGTACCAATTTTTAACTTTTTTTTCACAAAGTTTTGTATTTGTTTTATTACTTATACTAATCATTTCGTTTTTCATTATTGTTATTTTTATTTTAGATCATTTATGATTATTTTCTATTTAATCTATCTTAATTTCTAATCTCTATGTTATTTTTTTTGTAAAAGGCAGTAATGCCGTTAATAATATAAAATAATTAACAACATTTTAAGTGTGTCCAAATACTCGTTCACAAATCTGAACAAAAAATAATACCATATTAATTTATTTTTTTTGGAAAGCTTTGTTAATTAAAAATTGCTGTTAGAAAGGAATGTAAGACTGACCTAGGGATAATTGAAAGGCTTTAGTTCTATAAGGTGGCATGGACATGTGGAGCGTATGGATAACGAGTATTAAGATAGTATAGAGACTAAGACAGTATATTTGGCAGATGGTATCTGGAGAAAAGAACGAGGACGGCTAAAAGAGACTAAATCAGATATAAGCATTGTTAATTTCAAGATATGGTAATTCAACACTCTCCTTTTCATTCATCTCTCAATTGGTGTAATACCACTTAAAAACACTACGTCATGACTACATACTTATGTACATAGAACAAATTTATGAGCAGAATGTAATCAGAAAAAGGAGCAGAGGAAGACCAAGAAAAAATGTCACTATCAGGTATGTCAAATATACATATACTTGAAAGCGGCCAGGTCAGGAGTCTTAATAATCAGCGGGTATAAATGAGGAGGTATGTGAATGTGGGAGAGGCGAAGAATGTTTGCAAAGATAGAGTGGTATTGCGTTCTTTTCTCTCTGCTTATCCCTGCGGAAATGAGACGTCAGTTTGAAACGTAAATCTAAGATTAAGTACTGTTAAGTAAGTAAATCGTCTCTAATAATTCAAAATAAAAGTTATAAAATGACATAAAAAAACGTATTTTATATATCGTGGGTATACTGGCAAAAAACGTAAACTCTAAAATCCCTGTTTGAATAATCCCTGTTATTGAAAGCTTTTAGACTGAATAAAATACCCGCTTTTAAACTTAAAGCTGAATTTACTTTTAAAACCACATAAATATGACATTTCAAACTACTTAGTGTATTTTGCCAGTTTATAGAATGTTGAAAACTTTATAATATGCACCATTAGGTCAAAATTGCATATTTTCGAGTTAACGTTTTTGCCAGTTCACCCACGATATGTAGGTACTCTCATTCCTTATTTCTCACACAATTTAATATCACATTTTTTACGTGCCTTCAAACAAAAACCATTTCATTACTTGCTCGAAGTATGCAACTAAACGCTACCACGTTTGCATATAACTTGTTCATCCAATACTGAGAGTAATTCAAATAAATTTATGCAATTTGAGTTATGGCCTAACTTCGTAGACGATTTAAAGTTATACGAAACCAACTCGCAATACAGTTGAACTGGATACAGTAAAACCTCGATATAACGGACTTATTGGTTAGCTTATCTGGTGGGGAGAGTGTCTGTTAGAGCCGAAAATGTTTTAAATAGGTTTAAAACAAGTCAAAAAACTAATTTTGAAAATATTTTTTTTATTATTTTATTGAAATATTTTTTTTACAAAATACACATTTAAATATATCAAATAGTTGGTAAATATAAAAAAATATTGAAAATATAACACTTCTACCTCTCTAATAAAGTAGATATTTGTGTTTAGAGAGGGAGTTCGTTTTACATTTTTTTTTATAAACAAATAAAATTATAACAAAGTTAATTAAATGAATTTAAAAAAATCCCCGGTATGGAATTAAGGTAAAAAACAAATAAGAATAAGTTTTTTTAAATTTAGTTTTGAAGTTTTGATATTTTTTTATAGATTTTAAGTTTTCGAAAGCTTAATGAAGTGTTTTTTACCCACGTACGTATACGAACACTACTTAGACATAAAAAAAAACAATACAAAATTCAGTTTTTTATCTTCGGACACTCGTCGTGAAGTGACGTTACTGTTTGATATCGACGCGTTTGCTTTCGGTCATCCTCTTTAAAAAGAAATCAAGTTTTGTTCGCACTTTTTTTTTATAATCAACTCTCTAAAATTACGAATATTTGAACTTCATTATTTGACAAACGGTCTTTACATGTTATTAGATCGTTGAGATGTGATCTTACCACTGATAACTTCGTTTTTAGCAATATTATTTCTTCTTCTTTGCTATCTTCACATTCTTCCTCATTTTTTAGGTTCATAACTTCATCTACAATTTCACTTTCAGTCATGATATTATACCCAGGGTCTTATTCATTCACTTCTAGCCATTGCAAAACAATTTCTTCAGCTACTTCTTCTCAGGCATAATATAATCAGGATATTTTTGAAAAAAAAAGCATTTGACCGGATTTTTGTCCGTTACATAAAAAATCGTTAAAAAGATGTCCGTTATAAAAAGGTTTAACTGTATTCAGATCTCATAGCCGAAAGCTATATACTGTACTACAGTTTTTGGCTGGATTCCGCTCCGCATATGTTCAGCAAATCGACAAATGAACAACTTTTAATTTAATTTGTAGTAATTGCTAAGGGAAGTTTGCGCTAACGTAGCTCTTCAAATAACATCCAACGCAAAATGAGTTCATCAAATTACTTCCAAAGTACTTATATGTAAGACGCCGATGTCTTCGTTCTTAGCGAGTATCTTTGCCTAGAATTTTCACTCATGAGTTACATGAAATTCTAGAAACTTTGAGGCGGGACATTTGATAGACCACAAGTGATTTTTTTTGAAACCCAGCTATCATTGATTTTTTTCTTAAAATGTAGTTTTTGTATTGAAAAAATAAGTTTTTCTTCGACATAAATAAACGGGTTTGAAAAGAAAACAGCAATTGACTTTTGAAAAAATGAAGCTTGTAGTGGCGTTCCATCCTTTTTGCCTACCCCTGTAGAGGAATGGCTTGATGGAAATAGTAATTCTTTATGGTTTAGGTCCAATATATGATAAATCGCAACTTAATTTTCTTTGAACCCAGCTTAATGTAACATAATTAAAGTTGTAGCCTAAAACAGCGTTTTTGTATTGAAAAAATGAGTTTTTCTTCGGAATAAATAAATGGCGTTAAGATATGACTTATTGAAAGGTGAGGAGTCAAAAAAAAGTTAATGTTCAGAAACTTAGTTACAAATTTATATTAAAATTTAACTTTTATTTTATAGTTAACAAGTTAATAATAAATAATAATAAAAAACTTTTTAAATATTTGACTCTAAACTTGTGCTGCTTTGGAAAACAAGATACGACATTTTAAGTTTTATCAAGCCTTTCCCAAAACTGTCGTAAAGTCGCCATGTTGGTTTTTCTGTCCTCTGTTTTATCGTCGGAATTTTGCATTAAAATAATAAAGGAATACTTAATATTTCTTTACACATACATTGAACATTGTAACTTTAAAGTTTGTCTTTTCAGTTTTGCGTTAAATGATGCACAAGCCATTTAACCTGAAATCTCTTGGTTCCATCTCGCGGCGCTTCCCGACACTAAACTTGTCACTAAACCTCGCCAGATAACACTAAAACTTCACTGGAAAACCATTACCCCTTTATTTCAATAGTAAAACTAGCGCACGATACACTATTCACGTTAATCGCTTCAGCTAACACGAGGAATAATGTTATATCGACGTTCATGAATATGATGCGCGGTGAATACCGATGCTGTTTTCCGTCATGGGGGAAATGAGACATATCGCTCACTCCTTTCACTTGTCAATTTTCAATTGTGTATGTTTTTGGAATGCCCAGAAAATGTATTATATCCCAGCAAAAGCGGCATATTTTTAACTTAATATTTACCCGCTACAGGGCAGAAAGTGTTATTTTTGCATTGTGAAGAAAAGGTATTGTTGAATTATGTATTTTATAATACCCTAAATATTTTTCAAATGGAGTAAAATCATTCAGATTTTACCTAAAAAGATCTGTTGCACAATAAATATCAGTGGCTTGATATTGATTTTAAATACATTTTATTATATTTTTAAACTGTAAAAACGATCTCCTGAAAAATCACGTTTTTTGATATATGACGTTGTTGAAAGGAGTGAGCGATATACACGTACAAACCAATTTCATATATGGTGGAACTATCATTTCTAACTAACTAATTAACAAACTAACTATCACCATCACGTCACTTCTCCTCATGGGTAGGCAGAGAGAATAGAACGCTACACCAATCTGGATTTGAAAACAATTTGACGCGCGCTGAATACCGATGCTATTTTCTGTCATAGGGATAATGAGACATATACTCGTATAAACTCATTACATCTATGTTATAACTATCATACTCCCACTAACTACAACGCCCCTTAAACCCTTTTAATCTAAAAAGTTTCACTTCTAACGTACAAAAGTCTCACGTGTATTTCTTTTTAGACCGACATCGTGTTTATCAACTAAATTAATGAATTTTTGGATAAACTTTTGCGTTGTTAATTTAAACGAAAGTTGGCAAAAAAATATGAAGGGTGAAGTTTCTAATTTGTTAAAAGGCTCCTTTATTCCTCTATTACATGCTTCGCAAGTATCGCATTGGGGCGAACGTTTTTCCATTAGTCTAATAACAGTTCAAAATTTCACAGCAAGTTTTTCATCCGAACAGTGATATCTCGTTGAAAAATTGGAAACGTAGCTTTTTGGTTGGTTTCATTGGAAAACTCAATATTAAGCTTTCAAAAGTTCTTTTATATTCCTGGATATCATTGAGCGAACTTAATATTTTGAAGTCTAGGCATATGCAGTGCTTACGACTTTTTATAGACTGGTTAATTGATCATTCACCATTCCACCCATGATTGACGACCATGCAATTCAATTTTTGGAACTCTTAGTTATATAATATATCTCATGACATTCTTTAATTGAGTTATCAATCGCAATCTATGATTGGATTTAGAAAACTTTTATTAGGCAGAGACCCTTTTATTTGTATGCAATATCCGAACCAGGGTTATTTCACTTGACCAGCCAGATTGACAGTTCGTATGCTCTGTTAATGCCTAGACTTTCATGTTCTTCATCTTTGTTGAGAATTGTAAATGTAAAAAATAACTCCTAATCGTAAAACCCCTGATTTGTTAACAAGCATTTGAACATACCCAAAATGTTGTAAAATAACTGGTCAATAATCGGTGCCCAGTGTGTAAAATAATCCTGTTAGGATCTTAGATACACCTAAGGGTAACTGCTAAATAAAAACTTTTTCGAACCAATAATAGATGCTGCCGTGAACGTAAACTTGAAGCGACACAAGATTTATGATAAATGTACGAGTTCCAAAAACTTGAGTAGTGTGGTTGTCAATCATTTGCAACAGTCACCATTCTGGTGACTGTTGCAAATGATCAAATGTGTAAAGTGACCACTTAACTAGGTCAAAAACTTCTGCGTCTACATTGATATATCAATATAGACGCAGAAGGAAAAAAAGGAAACATATTTTTATAAAACAAGGTTATAAGCTTTGTAATCCAGACTTCCTGACTGACGGTCCTAATATACAATTAAAAGTACTAAGGTAATAGTTTTGACATGTGCAATAATAATTTACGAGAAATAACAATAACACTGGCCAACAATGATTTTGTAACTGAAATTTTGATGATTGATTTGGACTAAGTTAATCGTTCTTACTCAAAGTCTATATGGTGACAAGCTTGTATCACGTCAAGTTTTGATGTTAGTCATATTATTGTTTATATGGACCCCATACGTTAAAACCGTAATATAGGATGGTATCTAGACTTTAGTCTAAGGTCTAAGGGATTCAAAAAAAGGATTGATAATTATGGAGTAACAGTGAAAATATATTAACTTATCAATATTGAATACGATAGCATTATATGTTCGTATATATTATATTTGTACATAAATAATAAGATAAACGTTAGTCAATATCAGAATAAAAAATATCCATAACTAAAAAATCTGACGTGCTACATTTTTATTGCTTTCGTTTTTAAATTCAGCTATGCAAAGTGCATAAAGATCAGGTATTTTCATGCCAGTTACAAAATAAAATTTGTAAATTGTTGGCCAGTGTAAATTGGGCCATGTAGGTATGATTACTTATATTCATTTCAGGGAAGAAATAATTCATTGGCATGGTTTTATGAGACTATCAATGTTTTTAGAGCTTAAGACAAAAGTTTATAATATTATTCCATATTCTTCTTCATCTATGTTGTTGAGATGCCATAACTTTGGGAATACAAAAAGCTTGTACTTACATGCGACTTCCACGAAAGCTGGCTGGCTCCTGATCTGACCACGTCCGGTCCACGCTATACAGTGACACTGAAAGCGCTCCTTGTCGAAGTATTCTTCGACTTGGTTCCGGGTGATGTTGCATTCTGCCTCCACATTTCTCACTCCGGACTGCGGGTCCACGAATTCACTTTGAGATGATCCAGAAAATCTCTTACCGTTGCACTTAAAGTAGACCTATGGAGAAAAATAATTCAATTGGTTATTGTTGGATAGAAGGAACATACAACAACGCATTAAACTCTTTCAAAATAATTCAGAGAACAAAAATTAAAGTCAGATTTTTTAACTTATTCAACAAAACCATTATTTTCAACATTCCAAGTCCCTTATGTAGAAACCATTAAAATACAGCAATTCAACTATTAAAGGGTGATAAATATTTAAATGTTAAGCAAAGTTCTTTGAGATTCTCAATTGATTTTGCAATAGCAAAATGCAGTATCAAAAAATTCCAACAAAACTTTAAATATTTGGGAACCAAATATTTCATTAACCTTCCTACAGATATAAAAAAAAGAAAATATTCAAATTACAAAAATAAGTTAAATGCCTTTTAAACTGGTAATTGAAAAAAAAAATACAAGTATAAATATAAATATATATATATATATATATATATATATATATATATATATATATATATATATATATATATATATATATACATATATATATATATATATATATATATATATATATATATATATATATATATATATATATATATATATATATACATATATATGTAGAAATTTAGTGCAAATTGTAATACTCGTGTTTTCGGAACTGTATTGAATGAAAAAATATATAAAATAAAGTTGTGTTTATTGAAATTTATAGATAAAAACATAATAAATATGGTCAATAAGAGATCTGGAAAAGATGGTTTTTGAGTTCCGATCGAAATTCAACAAAATTTTAGATAGATCTCAGATTCGAGGGTATGATGTGGTGAAGTCAGCGAAATGCCAAGTCTGGGATGCTCAGAGATGCTCAGAGTTCCATTTTCATTCAAATAGAAAACAAAAGATGCTTTAACATAATGAATATTTTACCTGTAGCGCATTTGCTGCCCTGCATTGTAGATTTGCTGCTTTGTTCTTGACCACGTATGTATCCTTTGGTTCCAGCAGAAATATAGGCAAATTATCTGATATGGTGTGAAGGTGATCATTTCCGGGAGAAATATCTCCGTCTTCATAATTCTTTCCCAGGTCATTTTTCTTTATGGATACCAAAGGTTCTTTCCCATCATAGTTATCATAGTCGAAGTCTTCGTCGTCATCCTGCTCTGGTTCTTCGAGGTGGAATGTGTGATTGGGATTGTAGGGATCGTAGGCTTCAGGGTGTAAGCTTGCAGGATCTTGGACAACGTTGGCCTCGTTGCTTCTCTCTATCGGAGGTAATGTGGTGGATGACGTGTTCCGGGTGTCTAAGGAATCTTCATCAGTGCCTAAAATGTCACCTATGAAAAATGCAAGTGAATCAAAAATGTTTTAAAAAAAACTAATAAACCATCGCACTACTTCCCCGCAGGTAGGCAGAAAGAATCAAACGCTACACCACTCTCATTCTGTCTTTTTGCAAACATTCTTCGCCCCTTCCACATTCATACATCTCCTCATACATACATACCCGCCAATTATTCCGACTTTTGACTGACCACGTTTTATTATATTTTATACATGATCATGCCGATTTTTGGTTAGTCTTCCTATTCTTCTATTTCCAACTACATCCTCTTCATAAATTTATTTGACTGTTCTTTCTTTGATTCACACGCCCAAACCATCCCAACATACTTTCTTTTTCTTTTTTAATGTTATCGATAATGCTTAATCTCAGTCTTGCATTATTTCTTTTTTTCACCATTTGAACATCTATCATCATCGTGCTGGCGAATATTTTTCTGGGGATCTCATTTCGACTGCATATAGTCAACTTTTATCCTTGATTTCAAACACCTAGCATCATTTTTATACATTAGGGTTGAAGAGAACAAGATTTGGGATGATTCCCAGGATTAGGCAAATGCGACGAAGGAGCTAAAAGACATCACAAAAGAAGCATCCTAGGACTATTTCCAAATGTGGAAATACCTTTTGGATAAGTGTTTACGACGAGGAGATGAATATTTTGAAGGGGACCCAGACATGTTACTTCTAAATAAAGTACATTTTGTTTTATGACAAACAGGCC
Organism: Brachycentrus maculatus; assembly: GCF_059751285.1. Lineage (NCBI taxonomy): Eukaryota > Metazoa > Arthropoda > Insecta > Trichoptera > Brachycentridae > Brachycentrus > Brachycentrus maculatus. The sequence goes on along the minus strand of NW_028281256.1, from coordinate 127,183 downwards.
AAGTATTTTGAAATAAAATTAAATGAGACGTATTTAGAGAGTCTGCATATATTTGATTGCGTATACATACAGGAGAATGTGACCAAGTGCATTTTTTACAAAAACGTTATTATTGATTATTTGATAACTTTTTTTTATTTTTTGCCAAGCAAAAGTGATTTAAATGGCCCTCCTGAACATTTTACGTTTTGTAGTTGGTCACTTTCTCCTGTACGACTACGATATATACAATCGTGACCAAACAACATCAAAAATGCGACGCGGTTCCACGTAGATGCGCCAAATTAATCATTTTAAAACTTGTTATTCAAATGTCAAAAAGCAATCGAGCTTTTATCAGAACATTGCCCGTGAAGTGTTACATGATTAATTAAAGTCCGGCAAAGCACGATAAAACAACAATAAAATAGGCTTTATCCAAGGGAGCTTCCAGCACTTTGGCTGTATCCGTCCGCCCGTTTGATGCGTCCATTTATCACGGGCCAATGTTTTTAGGTGACCACCCATGGACCTGATAAATTGACTAGACTGTATGCCTACGTCACAAACATGCGATCTCCATGCACCGTCACGCACAAAACGTTTGTATTCATTTCGCGAACATCTTTTTTTTAATGAAAACAAATCATGGCTGGAATAGACGAAAGTGAAACGACTATTTATCAAACCAATTTCAATCAGTTTTTTTTAAATATGTATTTTTAGATGGATATAGTTGCATTTATTATTTACCTTGCTTATTATGTACAAGGTTTGTATTTCATTAAGTGGGTTTTTGTTTCTTATGTTTTGTAACATTTTTTTTTATCTGTGTTGGGAACAGAAGGTATAAGGTAGAAGGTAATATATTGTGGGTCAATCAGGAACTTGTCAGTATTTGCTCATTGCTAGGCGGAAACTCGTAAAACTCCTCAGGAGAAGTCGAACTGTCGTCAACAGACCTTCCAGTCCACTAGAAGATGGTTTGGCATTTTTTATCATAGCTTGGTTCATGGTACCAATGTCCTTCTGTCAGTTACTAACTCATCGCTGTAGTACATTTTGTAGGCAGTATTATTCTGTCATTACTGTGGCACAGTCTAGTCAAATGGAAAATACAAAATATTTTTATCACATATATCTAGACTAACTAACTAACCACAACACCGTTTTTCCGCAAGAGTAGGCAGAGAGGATGGATCGGCACATTCGTCTGTATTGACATACACTCTTAGCCTTCTCCCATCCATATATCTAGTCATACATGCCCTCCGATTACGAAGACTTTTGACACTACTAGATTTAGGTTCTGATTGATCTGGTCATGCCAAGTCTTTTTTGGCTGACCTCGTTCTGTTCTCTTCTTTACATTTGCTACATATACTGCTTAGTCATTTTCTCGCCATCCATTAGCTCCACATGTCCACATCGCCGAAAAGGACTTGTTTTAATCTTTTCAATCATCCCTAGTTTAGCCTTATATTTATTTCTTATATGTATCTTCATTTTCAATTCTGTCATACAACAATTTTTCATACGTTCATCTGAGGAATACATTGCACTTTTCAACGGCGTTCACTCTGCGTTCTTTCATCTTTCTTTTACCAATTATATGTTTCGCTTCCATACATCAATGTCGGTACTAGTACTACTCTCCGTTGTTAACTGCCAGTTTACCTTCCGTGGACATATTTTTATTTGCAATCACTCTATCCAAAGCACCATTTATTTATACTTTTGTAATTTACAGTACCTACTCAAATGCCCTTATTCAATTTTTTGCATTCACTCTTCCCTTGATATATGTATCCACCTTTTCACTAAATTAAAATACACTTTCTGGATATAATTATATTGTTGAAAAATAGCTGAAAAAATACTAAATAAAATATTACCATTTTCGTTGTCATCCTGTGGCGCCGCTTTGGCGCCTTCAGCTATTAGCGCCGCGAGTAGCACCAAAAGTAGCACCAACTTCATGCTGCCTCAGCACAAAACCCACTTCACTTCAGCACAAAACGCCCTCGGATTACAAAACAAATCTCGCTCTCCAACTTTCAACTCCTCCTAAGAACCGGCACATTTTTAATATTCCACTTCAGCACTTTTGAACACCTTCGCGAGTATGCTTGTTACACGCATTTACCTCTTATACCACGCTAATGCAATAGGTTATTTTTGGCAACCTATGTATATGAAATACACCTAACACTACAACGGTAAATACTGCACGATTTTTCACTGAACTTTTGTTCACGACACCCTATTGTTTTCATTACCTCCTGGTAGTATTTTCAAATGTTGTTAGTCTGAAAAAAAAAGCACACAAATTAGTACAATAATTGGAAAATAACAATTACTTTTAAATTACGTTTTTTAATTTATCCCTCAATATAGATTTATAAGAAAATTGGTATAGCTTTATACTCGTATAACAATCACCAATGATTGACAATTATATTACAAGACAAACCAAAGTTTTTTTACTAAGTTTAGTTTTTTACTAGTAAAACAAAACATTAAAATATATAAACTAAGCAAGCCAATTATAGTTAACCACAGAAACATAAAAATTAGTAAAAAATATTTAGTGTAGATCTAGCAAATAAACACGTATTTATGAGAGAAAATGCGTGTAAAAGGGTGTGTGTGTGTATAAACGTATGCACCGTTCTGTTTATTTATTATAAACTTTAAGTACAGAAAATAATTAAGTACAATGGCGGTAAAGTACAATTTTCCAACCAACCCAAAACAGACTAGTGATATTGATCAAAACATTTGATACCATATATAGCTGTTTGCAATCAGAGGGTAGATAGTACTTGAACATTTAAAATAAAACATTGATCACAAATTGATAATTATAAGGAAGGCAAAGGAAAAAGAGAGTTAAGTTCTTTTTATATCTAGTACAAAACTTTTTATGTAAAAAATAATCATCCTTTTTAGTTATGTTGTAATGCATTGCTTAAAATTTGATTAAAACTTACAATTTATACGCAGACGGTAAAAACTAAGTTTTAACTTGGAACGAACGTAAACACTACTAACAAATAAGAACTATGAACCAAGAAGCAACTGAGCAACAAAATACAATGCTTTTAGGGTTCGTGTATGTCGAGACGGGGGGCCACGCTAACTAAATATACCTGACCCAACCGAAAACCCCATAGGCCCTATTCCCACAAACCCCTAGCCCTGTCTCTCTCGATCTTCATATTTCCTCTCGCACGCAGTCATATGTCATTTTTTTACAAAGGTTCGGTTATAAGCGTCTTGTGCATTATTGAATATTTGTTACAGTGTTTCTCAAAATCGATCATAATTTTTGGAAATTCACAATTTTTTTAGTGTCCAAATACTTGTTCAAAAAATTAGGTTTTCTCAACTTCTGAGTTATTTCTACATGTAAAAATAACTATGAAGTGGAGAAAACTAAGAAAAAAAAAGTGAAGAGTGTGTGTGTGTGCGAGGAAGTGAGTAAAAGGGTAAGGGTATAGTATAAAAAATGGAATATGCAGGAAGGAAAAGGAAAGGAGACGAATATTTTATTAAATCTTTATAAAATTAAGTAACTCTCTTTTCACCACTTTTTTTATTAATAAAATTCAACCATACATTGTCAACAATACGTATTCTATACAATACATTGTCAATTCAACAATACATTGTCATCATCAGGGTTTATATTAAATCAAAAACATTAAAATACTTTCACCAAAAACTTCAACACACTCCATAAAAATCCTAAATGTTATTTTTATATTATTTAAATGTTATTTTTAAAACTACATAAAAATAACATTTAGGATTTTTATGGAGTGTGTGGAAGTTTTTGTTGAAAGTATTTTAATGTTTTTGATTTAAAATAAACCCTGATGATGACAATGTATTGTTGAAACCAGTAGGTTGAATTGTATTAAGAAAAACAGTCGTGACAACAAAGTTAATTAATTTTATAAAGATATCATAAAATGTACCACAAAGTATCTGCGAAAAACATTCAAGAAACTAATATTTTATTATTTTATTTTTATTTTTTATTTTTATCCGTGGGAACTAACACAAAAGTAGGAGAAGCTGAAGTCATTATTAAAATGTATATTGTGGGATTTTAAGAAGTAGTGGTATTTACATGATAAATCTTGAAAAAAAAAACGAAGTTATATAAAAAATTCCTAATCTAATAATAATATGTATAATAAATATTGTATAATAGGCCTGAATACGAAAAGCCCAAAAAAGAGCTCGTATTGCTGTTAGTAATGCTATCATTTCATCGTAATCAACACACGATAAACCTCATTGAGCTGTTTACATGTCAGATTCAGCTATTTGTTCCGGATTAATCTTGCGGAAATGATTCGATAATTACTTATATATTTAATCATTGTACATACTTCCTATAAATGACCCGAAAAGGTTTTCAGTGACTGACAATTTAATTTAAAACCTTCTTTAAAGAATTGAAATGAACTAATGATGGCAGTTTAGTTCAAAATATCATTTTCAGTTAAGATTAGTTCAGTTCCATGCAAAAAAAATTACGCTTACTATTTATAGTAAGTAATAAATCTTGTTATGTTACAAAGTGAAAAGGGTATCCACAACATTTTGATTGTGTCCAAATACTTGTTTACAATCTGGATTTTCTCAATTTACAAGTTTTTTCCATATTTTGACATTTTGACATTCAATTTACCAAGCCTAAGACAGTCTTAAGCCCTGTAAATGCCCAGACTTCCATATTCTTCTTGTAAAACATACTCCTGAGTTGAGAAACTCAGATTAATGAACAAGGATTTGGACACACCCAAAATGTTATAAAATAACTGTTCGAATTGTTTCTGCATAAAAATTAAATATCATGTTTTCAGGAATCTCCCAGCATATAAAATAATCCGGTTTGAATGTTGGATGCATTTACGGGTCTCAGCTAATCAAAAGATTCCCAAACATGAATCGACACGAAATTTATGATATGTGTAAAAATAGATAAAAACGACAAAAAACGTACCTACACAAAAAGAACTCCACCGACAAGACACACGAGGAGGCTCGATGTGTCTCTTCAAAAAAAAAATTTAATTTGCTTATAATTTTTGTTTTGTATGAATGTATACAATTTATGTAAATAAAAAATTAAAATAATAAAACATATTCGCCAATTAAATAGCCCCGCACAATTCTGATGCAGTCCCTAAAAAGTAACGGTTGTAGAATCGCTGTTTTATGGTTTAAGGGCGTAACATGTCCCTCGTAGCACCGATCCCCACAATGCGGCGGGTAGAAGAGCTGCCAGCAACAAGAAGCAACAATCGAACAAGTCAGACTCAAACAATAATCTTATTATTAGCGTGTCTCCTGAGCCGACGATGAAATGGACCATGTTGTGCAGAAACTATCCAACCTACCATTGACAAAATTTGACTGTTTGATGAATGCTACGTCAACACCAAGTAAGAGTTCCAAAATTTTCAATCTACACTCACAAATTGCCTACATATTCAAGGAATAAATTTGTTAGAAATAAAAAAAATTATATAAAGTACTAGAATTAAGGATGAAATAAGACAGACAGCCATTTAAAAAACAGATACGCAAAATCTTAACAAAATTATGTATCCGTACAAGGGTTGTAAATGTATGATGAGATGCCTGAATGTATTAAGAATGAATACAGAAATAGAAATAAGTTTAAAATAAATGTTTTGTATACTGTAAAAAAATGTAAATAATAATAATAATAATAATAATAACTCTTTATTCCAGCTTGACTAAGTAAAACATGAATCATATTTAAAATGATGGAAACTAAATGTAGAAAATAGTTAGTATTAAATGCAATATGAGCTAACCAAAGAAATAAATCAAATAAAAATTAATTGTAGTAGTAGTAGCTGAATATGATACACAAAATAATGCTTCTTTGTGGTAATATGGTGGTCCTCACCAAAACGTTACATTTCCATTTTAAATGATTTTAAGTAATCAGGAATTGTAGCTTATAAAATTGTTACGATTTGGTGCGATTTAATGATTTCATATTGGTTTAACACGATTGGTCACGATTTGTAGCAACTTTAATTAAGATACAACATTTTGAGTGTGTCCAAATACTTGTTCACAAAATCTGGATTATCTCCAATTACAGGAGTTATTTAAGTTATTTAGTTAGTTAAGGTTTCTAAATTGGTTCATAAATACAGAACTTCCAAGAATTTGAGTAGTGTGGTTGTCAATGATGGGTAGAATTGGTGAATGTTACACGTGTGTAAAATGATCACTTAAACCAGCCTATGACGGTCGTCAGCCCCGTAAATGCCCAGACTTCCATATTCTTCTTCATCTTTTCAATTAAGATTTTTTTTTATAATTAAACACTTGAATATACCACTTAATGAGTTTTATTTTTATATACGACAGTTTCGAAAACTTAGAGATGTTTTCATCTACTGCTAAAAATAAAGTTTTAATTTTTACCAGTAGATGAAAACATCGGTATGTTTTCGAAACTAGTCGTATATAAAAATAAAAATCATCAAGTGGTATATTCAAGTTTTTTTTTTTAATTATCAATTTGTCACTCCACAAAGTTAATGCCGAATCAATAAATAATACTTTAATTAAGATTTTGATAGAATACAGCAAACATAACAGATTTGCATTTATGGGATTTTTTGTGTAATATTGGAAATGTAACTCTTTGGTGAGGACCTCCACAAATGTTACTTCCACCATACGACTTTTTTTTAATTTTTAAAACTTTCAAATGAAATTTCAAGGTTGCCCAATTGTGGGATGGATGGTTTCTGTATAACAAAGTCCGATTGAGACCTCCGCAAAACGCTTTGTTGGATGCTACTCTAAATAACTGCGAATAGTACCTTTGGTGGGTGGACAATGGGAACAGTTAAGAGTCTTCACAATACGTTATGCATTAGAGACTTCGGCTTTTAAGCTCAACCGCAGATCATTGCTCTGAAAGGCATCACAATACAAAGTAATAATGTGCAGTAAGTTTTGAGCGATTCCTCATACTTTTTCCTAGTAAGGTTATTTTTTCTATAGTACATAGCATAAGTTATGGTCAGTAAAAAAAAACGGAAAGCGCTCTTGATACGATGTTTTATAAAAAATGAAGCTTTACACATTAACTGCATTTATTATTTTTTATTTCATTTAAATGCTTACAAAAATATTTATTCATGTTTATAATAATAATATTTATAATATTTATTCAATATTACCCTAGACTGGTACCTGAAACAAAGGGCTGATCACCTTTCCTTCATGTGTAAACGATCAAGATAACACTGGGTTTATGTGAACCAGTGCCCTATGCACCATTGGGTTGCTGATAAGGGTTTTATTATTATTTATTATTATTAAATGTTTAAAATGAAAATATGCATTTACGTATTATATATTTGTTTTTTTTCATACTTAATCATATTTCTGATACGTCCTTTCATGTGTGAATTCTTGGCATCATCTATGGGAGATTTGAGGAAGCTTTTTATTTATCAGTAATTTTCACGAATAATTTCCAATTTAAAAGATTTTCCATTTTCTACTTCGATCAATATTAAAACTATTTTATTAGGAGATGTTGAGATGGTTCGGGCATGTGGAACGTATGAGTGAGAAAAGAACGGTAAAACAAAATGATGAGGATAGTTTTGTTGGAAAAAGAAGCAGAAGGAGACCGAGGAAAACTTGGCTCGGCAAGGAATGTCAAATATTTTAAAGCAGCCGGGTCAGGAGTCGGAATATGAGAAGATGCATGAATGCGGAGGAGGCGAATAATATTCGCAAACACAGAGTGGGGTGGCGTTCTATTTTCGCTACCTACCCGTACAGAGAGGTGGCGTGATGGTTAGTTAGTTATTAGGAGACGAATTGTACGTGAGATTTTCTCGAACTTGTAGTCGCCTGAAAATATCGATTATTTTTTTTTTAATGTTACACTTGTTCTCGTATAAAGTGAACACTTAAATTAGCTTAAGGCAGGCTCTAAACCTTGTAAATTCCTAGTATTATCCATCTTGAGAAACTAATAATATTTTTTTTTAAACTCCCTTCTAACCCTCATCCGCACCCAATGGTGCATAGGGCACTGCATCATATAAACGCAGTGTTATCTTGATCGTCAACACATGAATGAAAGGTGCTCAGCCCTCTGCTTCAGGTACCAGTCCAGGGTAATATTGAATAAATATCAGAGTGAAAAAAATCACTTATATTTATTTGACCCCTTCCCCTTTGGGAATCGAACCCGAGATCTCTAGAACGGTAGCCGAGCGTGCTGACCATTACACTACGGAGGCGAACAAAAAAAAATAACATAAAAATACTAGAAGATTTACATACAAATAAGTAAGTATGTACCATAGTCTAAATTTTCGGTTTATTTTTTCCTTTGTACAATTCTTGAATGTACCTACCTCCTTTATTTTTCATTCAATAAACTTATTTGTACTACATTTTAAATTCTTATTCACTAAGCAGTCTTGCATAACGTTTTTACAAATGTATTTTTTTCTTCTTCGTGTATAGGAATATGACCGCATACATACTGGGTCATTCATCTGGACGGCAGATGTTCCCTTACAAAGTGTTTGACCATTATTGACTAACAAAAAAATCTTGGATGCATTAGAGATCAAATTTCCATGTCTGAATGCGAGTCTGGGTACACTCACAGTTATTTTTTTTAATTATTATCATTTCATGCAAAATTGTTAAGGGGAAAAGAGAAGATGTACATTCTTTAGCTTGGGGCAGTGATCACCAAACTTTTTTGACGGCGTACCCTTAACACGAAAATAATCTTAAATTTTACTCCCTTTTTTTACATATGTTCTAACTAACTTACCATCACACCGCTTCCCAGCAAGAGTAGGCAAAGATAATGGAGCCCCATACCATTTTGTCTTTGCAAACATTATTCACCTCTTCCACATTCATGCATCTTCTCATATATACCCGACGATTATTTTACCCGACCACTTTCAATTTCATATTTGGCATACCTGATTGTGCCAATTTTTTATCGGTTTTCCTTTTCTTCTTTTTCCAACTATATTCGCCTGATAAATTTGTTTTACCGTTCTTTCCTCAACACACCTTTCTTAATTTTATCTATAATGCTCATCTCAGTCTTGCTTTTTTTTCCTTTTCTCAAAATTCGAACATCTATCACGCATCGTATACATCTTCTAAAATTCGCCCAACCTGACAATTGTGTCGGGTTGTAGTCCCGTGGCTAGTGTCGCGGACTCTTGAGTCAGAGTTTCTCGGTTCGAACCCACTCTACCACAATTTTATACCTTTTTCTAATAATTTGAAATACTATGAAATTGAAGTATTTTTTTGTAAATAATAAAAACACAAATATTTTTCTTAATTTTTTTAAAAATAATATCCGTTTAATCGAAACCGTCGTATATGATCGGAAGTGATCGTGAAACTCCTTATTTCGTTATATGAAGCGCCCTTGAGGTAGTATTTTACAAAAATGGCGCTGTATAAGTTATCAAAATTTATTATCATCACTATTAATATATCAGTAAGCGCTTTTATATTATTTTGTATAAAATTATAATTTTGTCAGACGAGATAACATTTTACGTAATTTGAAGAGAAAGCGGCTTACCCCCTAGTTTTTTCTACATATCGTAGTCTTACAGGAGAAAGTGACCAAGTGCATTTTTTTACAAAAACATGATCATTGACTATTTGATATCTTACTAGCTTAATGTTACCCTAAAAAATTACAAATGATTTAAAACTTGAAAGTATAATATATTGATTTGTTAAAAATGACTAACTGCATTGATGATTAAATAAAACATACGATAAAATATACATACATAAAATGTTTTTATACCACTTGAGTTTTATTAAAGACTTTTTTTCAGTTTTTATTCAGACCTGAATGATGGAAGTTTAGTTTCTGAAACTAGTAGTCTTTAATAAAACTCAAGTGGTATAAAAACAAATGTTTTATTAAATCATTGTTACATGTCTTACCACAAAGTTAATGCCGAAACTATGAACAAAATAACTGCATTGATGTTTATTTTCTTGCTTGCAAAAGAGACTTAAATGGCCCTCCTGAACATTTAACGTTTTGGTGGTTGGTCACTTACGACTACGAAATGTACTTTACGGAGAATGCGCACCTTACTTTGAAGACCAGTGGAATAAGGAGTTCTACCGTATAATTACTAAGACAATTTATCAAGACACCGGCATGTGGTAGAGCTACCTTTCAGTACTCCAACAGGTTTCCTTAAAAGAACTTTTGGCAATTAAAGATAATTTTCGAATAACAAGCGTGAGCATACTGTAATATTGCATATTTAGCATATTAATTACTCTTAATAGGATTTTCGATTTGAATTCTGTTTTGACTGTTTGATTAAAAAAAAAACTGATGAAGAAGAATATGAAAACCTGGGTACTTACAGGGTTCTTCTTCCAAGACTTAGACGAATTCTTTCACTTTGTGGTATAAAATCAATATATTTTTATTGATGTTTTACTTGGTAAATACCACTTTTTCTTAAAATCTATCGTGGCACGTTTTTGATGCGTTTTGCGTCATTTTAAAACACGTGTCACATGATGCGGAATGCATCAAAACTTGTGTTGCAATAGATTATAAAAAAATGGTATTTACCAAGTAAAACTTAAATTAAAAATTCCATATCCTTCATCTATTTTATATTATGTACTCGTATGTATATTTAAGAAAAACACATATTCTAACCGCTATCCGCAATCTCCTCTTTGTCCGCCTCCGTAGTGTAATGGTCAGCACGCTCGGCTACCGTTCTGGAGAACCCGGGTTCGATTCCCAGGAGGGGGGTAAAATAAATATGAGTGATTTTTTCACTGTAATATTTATTCAATATTACCCTGGACTGGTACCTGAAGCAGAGGGCTAATCACTGATCACCTTTCCTTCATGTGTAAACGATCTAGTTAATAACACTGTGGTTATATGACGCAGTGCCCTATGCACGATTGGGGTGCGGATAAGGGTTTTATTATTTTATCCGCAATCAATAGAGCATAGGGAACTGCATCGTATTGACGTGTTGACTCAGTGTTATCTTGATCGTTACTTACACGAATGCAAGATGAGAGGTAAGTATACAATGTATAAAATTGAGTAATATGGCAAAATTTCACATTTATTGTACAATGAATTGAGAAATTTTCAGCAAAATGCGTAAATGAAAATATTCGAATAAATAAGTGCTTAATAGCACCTACATCCTTACTGAAAAAATATATATATTTTTTCGTTACATGGCATCTGAAAATCGGACATTTTCGTAAATCCATTTTCGATATTACATAAACATGAAAATTCTAAATTCCTTCGGGAGGCTTATCCTGCGAGCAATATTCAAGCAGCTCTACACGAGAACTCCATTAGAAGCCTGATCGGGAATGGGAGAGTATGAGGAACGAAGAACAAATCGACGTATGTACGTAACGGATTGCCGATACGATAATGCCGCAAATACATGGATTCGGAGTGCAGACTGATGTGAAATGTCCATTATCAGTCAGGCTGAAAGAGTTTCAAGTGTTCGTATACTTTCAGCGTAAATACAAGAGGTTTTGCCAATACTGAACTGAAATATTTAGCGAATAGATTGATGTGTAATTCCTTAGACGAGAATAATCAAAAGTTTGACAAGTTTATAGAGAAATTTCAAGGACGTGTCACGTTTATTAGGCACATTTCGTTACATATCGCTCACTCCTTTCAAGAACGTCATAAATCAATATACTTGATTTTTCAGGAGAACGTTTTTAATGTTTAAAAATATAATAGAATGTATTAAAAATAAATATCAAGCCACTTATTAAACTTTTTACTGTGCAACATATTATTTTAGGTAAAACCTGAAAGTTTTTTCTCCATTTGAAAATTATTTAATAAATTTAAAAAAATAATTAAACAAAACATTTTCTTCAAAATGCAAAAACAACACTTTTTGCCCTGTAGTGGGTAAATATAATGTTAAAAATATGCCTCTTTTGGTGGGATATAGAACATTTTCTGGGCACTCCGAAAACATGCACAACTGAAAATTGACGATTTTTGATTTATGACGTTCTTGAAAGGAGTGAGTGATATACCATATGCCAAAGCCATCTCAACTCACTTTTATTGATTAAATTTAAAATGCTTATTTCAGCCTTGCATTATATTTTAAATTACTATTTGAACATCTATCAAAAATAAACTCAAATGGTAAAAAAAAAAACATGTTTTCTTTAATAAATTAATCATCCATATTTTGCACTAATAATTGAGATTTAAATTAAATGAAGTAATTTGTAACTGAATACTCAGATAAAATATGCAATATTTCAGCAAAATTTCGCTTTTAACACTGTCATTAAAATTCAGGACACGAATCATGGATATTTCTATGTACGTATGTAGATATATAATTGTAAATATTTAACGTTATAATTTGCATAAAGACAATCAAAGCTGACACGAGTATGTATATATCACCACAATATTGAATGTGTTTTCAAAGTTTTCTGCGTGTCGTAATTCTATAAGAATTTCAATTAACATATGGTTAATACAAGTAGTATTATTTAGATATGTGTTCAACCATTAAATCCTCAATTTAATCAATTTACCATCAAATCTTCTTTGTATCGAAAAACGTATAACAATAAATTTTAATCATTAAAAAATTAATTTACCCAATTATTGAATGAAATTTTTAAAATTGAAATTTACACCCACTCTCTCAAAAGGTTGCCGACTACTGCTCTAGAGCCAAATTAAATACATGGTCCATAGTAAGCCCAGAGTTCCATATCAAATAGATTTATCAAAGTTGAGATATAATAGGGTATTATCACTGGGGAGAAAATGTCTTAATTTAACATATTCAACCTATTCAGGATTGTGTAAGACTCGTTTTGTGTTTACAACAGCCGATGTAATCAATATTTTCATTTATCATTTTCTTTTGCGAAATTCGCCATCGTAAAAACGTTGTTTTCGTAAGTTGGTATCGAATGACGTCACTCAAACGAATCTGCACTATTACGGCTCTAAAAAGCAGATACATAAAGGGATACGCCCCATAACACACCCAACGACGTAAAATTTGATGACGTATAGCGGTGTCCATTTTTGTTTTTTTTTAAATATCTCATGTTTAAAATATATCTCCCTTTCTTCTCTTTAGATTAAAAATAATGCTACCGATAGTCTTGTGATTTTTTTAATATTAATTTATAAGCCAATAATAACACATCATGACAATAATCCATTATATTAGAATCTTATCAATCGTAAAGTAAAGAGTGTGTGTTTTAAATACTGCGTTTTAATGCCCCATAAATAAAAAAAAATAATTGATGAAGACAAATACACCCATCTCAAAAAAACCTATCACATAATTCCCAGTAACATGATCTGTAATTATGTAAATAGGAAGCGAGATTGATGAAAGACCTTTTAGAATTTAAATATTTATTTTAAAGTGTACCTTATAATTATTTTCAACAATCGGCCCGCATGCGGAGATGATGTATGGGAAAGCTATGGGTCTCTTATTTTCAATCGCTTAGCGTTCGGATTACCAAATAAACCAGCCTATACCTTTACAATTTGGAGTTACGGCTGTTTGCTTGAGGGGTGAATAATGTACAGTGTAAAGAAATATACTTGTATTGCTTTTTATAAAATATCACTGCGCTGTTTTTAAACTCATTGTGATTATACTTTTTTTTCTTTTTAAGTACCTACGCAATAAATTATATTTTATTAATACATAAAAAGATCCCACAAAGGCATGGTCAATGTGTGGGTATACATTTAGTTTGAGGTTATAATAATGGTCGCTGGAAAGAATCAAATAGATTTCAGAAATATAAACAGATTAAAAGTGGTTTTATAAACTACAAATATTTGAGTTTTAAAAGAAAACAAAAAAGTCAACAAAAAAAATTTAAAAAGTTAACAAATAAGTATTTAGATAATTAATTTTTATCATCTAGTCTTTGTGTAATGAATTGAACAGTATAGGAGCTAGGAAAAATGAATGTCTTTGCACCAGTCAGGATTTGCAAAAAATGAGAAAATCACGTTTATTTATTTGACCCCCCCCCCTGGGAATCGAACCCGGGACCTCCAGTACGGTAGCTGACCATTATACTATGGAGGCGGACATTTATGGCTTTACCAGTCTAAAAAATAATATTTTTTATTAAGATTTTGAGTGTGTCCAAATTTTAAATCTGACCCTAAAAAAGCTTCTTTTCATCTCATCATTGGATGTCTCTAGTGAATTTCTGGTGATTCAAGAACAATGTTTCAAAATTGGTTGGTATACATATATAGAACTTCTAAGAATTTGAGTAGTGTGGTTGAAATTAAGGGAAGAATTGGTGAATATTACACGTGTGTAACATTCACCAATTCTCTGGTTTTAGTCATCACTTAAACCAGCCTATGATGGCTGTCAGCCCCGTAAATACCCAGACATCTATATTCTTCTTCATCTTTGATGTCGAAAAACAATATGTAAAATATAATCGCTTAGCAGAGTTGACAGGAAGTGATATTGTGAGCTCACGAAGCAATTTGGTATTCTATCCTAGTATCGAGGCGCCGACATTTTTACATGAATACTAATGAATATCTAACATCCGACTCTTTAATTTTATTTGCATATTATTTTAATCTGTCGATAAAAAAATATGTGAGGTAGTTTAAACTTCTTACATTGCGGGACATGAGAGGACTTCTAATGACCTTATCGCGATTATTTAGAGGACTTATATCCTTTCTGACAGACACTTTTATTCGATTTGAAAATATGATTAGCAGTGAGTAAGTCATTAAAATGGCTAAGGTGATATTTTGCAAAGAACATTATGCATAAATATGGTGTCATTTAAAAAATATTTTACCATCACACTATTTCCTCGCAGGGTTAGGCAGAGAGAATAGAAAATCACACCAATCTGTCTGCATAAAAATCACTTCTTTAATGCATCTCCTCATAACTCCTGACCTGACCGCTTCTACCTGAAGTATTTGAAATACTGGATCAAACCAAGTTTTCCTCGGTCTTCATCTCTGCTCCCATTTTCTTCGTAATGTCTTATTCTGCTTCTCTCGACAGAAGGCTAGAGAAGAAGAAGAAGACATTATACCCGCCGATTATTACGACTCGTTACATAAAAGTATTTTTTTTACTTTTTGCAAATCCAGACTCGCGCAAAGACACTCATTTTTCATAGCTCCTACACGGTTTAATTCATTATTAGGTGCAGAGACAAAGATCATATTAAAGACATTAATTATCAAAATTTGTTTTCATTTAAAATTTCATTATTTATTAAAAAAACAGATCTTAGCTTCTTCTTTTAAACTTATAACTCATAAAATTGTCACAATATAAAATTTTATGTGTTTTTGTTAATAAAATACAACTTAGTACACTCAAAAAATCTGTGTTTGATTTAAAATTAATACATAAATTCATATGGTACATAATTAAATGTTAACTTTTTTCAGACCTGACGACGTCCAAGTATTTGACATGCTTGATCGTGTCAAGTTTTTTTTTGGTCTTTCTCTGCTCCCATTTCCAACTAAATTGTCTCATAAATTCGTTTCCCCGTTCATTTCTAACTCATACGTCCCACATGTCCGAACCAGAGAATCGTCTGAGAGATCGCATTTCGACAGCATTCAGTTTACTTTCATCCTTCTTATGACAACTCCATGCTTCACTTCCATACCGTGACTTCCATATCGTTCGAACCCTTATCCACACCCCAATGGTGCATAGGGCACTGCATCGTATAAACGCAGTGTTATCTTGATCGTTAACACACGAAGGAAAGGTGATCAGCCCTCCGCTTCAGGTACCAGTCCAGGGTAATATAGTGATATTGTGTACTTCCATATAGTGACTGCCAAATCAATTTATCTAATTTTTAAGAAATCTATGAACACGTTGGAGGTTTCAATTTGTATTTAATACAGCATGTAAATTTGAGACCTTTACAAAATAAATTAAAGCTTATTATCGTGTTTGATAAATAAATTAAAAATTAATTAGCAAAAAGTGTTTGGCAACACTCGGAGAGAGCAAGCTATCTGATTACATTTTGAACAAGGTCTCGGGTTTAATTTGTACCTCGGAAATTTGTGTTATTAGGTCCCGTTAAAAACATCCCCTTTCAGTTCCAATTTGGGAGCCTCGCGGTTTAGTATTCAAGGCAGCGCGCGGGGGTGAGTTACAATAAACCCTTTCCAGATTGTTTTACTGCTGGGTTCGAGTTCCGAAATGTGACGAACTGTATCCGGGATGAATGGATTTGAGGCGTATGCCGGCAAAAACGGCAATCTCTTAATTCAGTTATATTTTGGCAAATAAAAAAATATGCATAAGTAAATACACCAGCGCGCAAGCAATACTACACGTTGATTGCTTTATAAAATTAACATTTGTATGATATAATGATTAAAGAAAACACTTCGTTTTTTACCACTTGAGTTTTATTATAGACTACATGTTTCAGAAGTTAAACTTCCATCATTCAGGTCTGTATAATAACTAAAATATAAAATATAAAATTGTTCTATAAATAAGGAGAGGGGAAAGTAAGGGGAAGGAGTTAGTCAAGGAACGGAGTTTGAAAACAAAGGAAAAATAGAAAGCAATGGCGAAGAATTTTGAAACAATATATTATTTAATAAATTATTATTAGAATTCAGGTTTTTTTGAATTTCTAAATTTTCAAGATAATTCATAATTTGGCCTTTATATGGAACAAGGTGTAATAATTTTAATTTATGAGAGTGAAATGAGTGATTAGTATCTATTATATGATTTGCGAATTCCGAAAAATAATTACTAACAAGACCGCTATGATGTTCTTTAATTCTAATCTTTAAATTTCTCGCAGTTTGGCCAATATATTTTCTATCACAATCTCCACAGGAAATTTCATAAACACCACTTTTTGTAATAAATCAATTATTTGTATAATATAATACCACTTATTGAGTTTTATTTCATTACACACGACTTATTTTGAAAATAACGGTTGTTTTCATCAACAAGAGATTACAAAAAAGTAACAAACAAAAAAAATATCAGTTGAAAAAATTTAATTGGGTCGAGGGGAGGTATTTTTTGTATTGGAAACGTGAATAATAATGTTAATGACGTATTTTGGAAAAGCATATTATAAATTAATACTACATCAGAATTTTAATATTTTTGTATTTCAAAAATTTTAAACTTGTTCATGACTTGACCTTTGTATGTGACTGAGAGTAATAATTTTAATAAATGCGATATCTCAGACGAATGTACGGCAAAACGATTTACGATAGATGTTCAAATGGTGAAAGAATGCAAGGCTTTATTATAAACTCTTAAATTTTGATATTTAAACAAAGATGAAGATAAATTTGGAAGTTTGGATATTTACAGGGCTTACGACCTATCATAGGCTGGTTTAAGTGATCGCTCATGAAACATTTCCCATTCTACCCATGATTGACAACGTTTTTAGAACATAAATCCCAAGTCACATCATGTTTGAGTTCGCGGTATCATCTATGGTTGATATTCCTCTTTATCTATATATGTCAAAATTCACTCAAAAATATCATTTCATTTTTATATTCAAATTACGATTTCGATAGGATAATATGGAGTTTGCCGTTTTCTTTATAGCATTCCCCTTTTGTTGGGCTACATCAGAGATTGAAGGCAGTAGCAAGACTTCAAAGCACTTTGTGCGTCGCTCATCAATGGAAAACCACTCACAAAATTAACCAGACTTCGATTATAACTAGGGTAATGAGAAAATAAACCGGTGCTTGTTACACTCCATATATAGGGTAGAGACTACAGTAGAGTGTGGCTTTCCATCCTCTCTGCCTACCCCTGCAGAAAATGTCGTGATGGTAGTAGTAGTAGTAATAAAGTTCAACGACCGATTGCCTCATATGGGATAGAGACCAGAGCAGACACAGAGAGAACCAAATCTCTTCTAAGGACTTCAGTAATGAGGACATTGAGGTGCATAACAGGAAACACGTTAAGAAATCGAATAAGGAGCACGGAAATTTAGAAAATGTGTAGTACGGAGGATATAGTCAGATGAGGAAGACAGCGAAGACGATTCTGGAAGGCCCATGTCAATAGAATGCAAGAAAATAGACTGGTCCGAATTGATCTTCAAGAGAACCCAGACGGAAGAAGACCTCCTGGAAGACCTCCAAAGCGATGTCGTGACAGCTGCCAGTCCACGTCACAAGAGACAGATAAAGAAACAGACAGATCCTCGGATCTACAGGTTTTTCACTTGGATATTTTCATTTTCATTTTCAATTTGACATTTTGCAAACCAAATAGGATGTTATATTGTATTTTGTGAAAACATAACATTTTTAAATACACATATATTCAAAATAGTACTCATGAAGCTGTATGTAAACTCTTGTTTGAAAAATTGAGTACACATCGCGCGCACAGACTATGACAGCGCGCCGCGCAGGCTTTCCAACTTTACGACTACTGCACTAGCTAACCTTAGGAATAAAAAACGTGAGCAGGTAGTCACACTGATAGTTTTCGTAGTACTAACATAACACATTTTCTTGAAATTTCGAAAGTTAGTTGATAAAAAAAACAAGAAAATTGCTTTGCAAGAGAAGGTCTGTCAAGAAACCTAGATGCTTCTGTATCAGATCTGGGAATGCGGTGGGACAGCTTTACATAAGTACTTTAATGATTAATTTTTTTAATAAATCTAACTTTTTTATGAAATACAATTTAACGTTTGTTATACAGTATTTTTTTGTCCGCCTGCAGTGTAATGGTCAGCGCGCTCGGCTACCGGAGGTCACGGGTTCGATTCTTAGGGGGGGTCAAATAAATACAAGTGATTTCCTCACTAATATTTATTCAATATTACCCTGGACTAGTACCTAAAACGGAGGGCTGATCACCTTCCCTTTATCTGTTTACGAACACGATAACACTGCGTTTGTATGATGCAGTGCCCTATGCACCATTTTTGTACGGATAAGGATTTGAAGGAGAAAATTATTGTATATCATAAAATGTTTTTCAAAACTTCTAACTTGATTTGTTAAACGTCCGATTTGATTTGAAATTCTTCTAATTTGGTTCGTTAAACATCTAATTTAAAGTAAATAACCTGTATAAGAAGGAAAAATGATAAGTAGTTTTACTCTATTCCAATTTTCTGATATCTCCAAAACAAAACTGATTTATGTTCCAAAGAAAAGTAATAGTTGTCCGTATTTTGATGAAAATGCGTTCATTAATCTCCACCACATTGTTTCTTTCGTATTGTTATGCTTTCCGGGAAAATAAGATTTCTTTGTGAGGAAAAGCTCAGGTGATGATAAAAGATATTACTTATCGCAGACCATCATTAATCACGGAAAAGTAATTATTTTTGTCGTGCATTAATGCTGTTTCTTGAGTTATCTGCTTAATTTAATCTACTTATAAATAATGTTTCGAGGAAAATTAAGTTACTTCATCGTCAATATAATTTTATGATCATTTAAAAAAAATAAACGTTGTTATTATACTACTTTATGAGTTTTATTTCATTACACATGACTAGTTTGATGAAAACATCTTTAGTTTTATAAACTATTCGTGTGTAATGAAATAAAACTCATTAAATGGTATTATATCTGTATTTGCAGTACGTGTACATAAAGCAAACTATGCCATGTCCTCCAATTCCACGGCTCCAAATATTAGCCAATGCTTTTGATAGTATAGATTTATTTCATATATTGTTATCCACCTTGAAGTCTGTTCTTTCTCAGCATTTCTTCTCCATGTTATAATGGATAAATTTAAACGTCGTGTTTCACTCTCTCTCGCAGCTCGCTGATAGTGTATGAAGGAGACGTGTATTTACCAGTGCTTACTATTTGTTATTTTATGTTTAAGACTTTTTGTTTCTCTATTAGTGTATTCATAAGTGTATTTTTAAATAAGATACTGTATATGGTATACGTATTATTTTACAGGCTTAAGCCGTTCAATAAATAAATAAATATGTACAATCTTTAAATAACACTGGCCATCAATGATTTTGTAACTGAAATTTTGATGACTGATTTGGACTAAGTTAATCGTTCTTATTCAAAGTCTATATGGTGACAAGCTTGTATCACGTCAAGTTTTGATGTTACAGTCATGTTATTGTTTGTATGGACCCCATACGTTGAAACCGTAATAGTGGTTGGTATCTAGACATGCCTAAGGTCTAAACTCTAAGAGGTACAAAAAAAGTATTGATAATTATGGAGTAACAGTGGAAATATGTATATTAACTTATTAATATTGAATGCGATAGCATTATATGTTTATTTATATTTTTACATAAAAAATAAGATAAATTTTAATCACTATCAGAATTAAAAACATCCATAACATTTTTGCTTTCGTTTTTGAATTCAGCTATGCAAAGTACAAAAAATCAGGTATTTTCATGCCAGTTACAAAATAGAAGTTGGAAATTGTTGGCCAGTATAATAAATATGTCATTTCAAAAAGTTAATGCCGAATCGATAAGTAATATATTTTTTTGATCACAACATTTTAAGTATGTCCTAAAACTTGTTAAAAATCAGGCTTTTCTTGACTTAGATCATAAGTCCTGTAAAAATCCGGTCTTCCATATTCTTCTTCAACTTCTTAATTCAGATTTGAAAAAAAAAGAATTATCTTTCAGTATTTGGATACACTTAAAATGATGTGAATAAAAATAACTGGTCAAATTATAAGTTGCATAAGAAATCAGATGTTTCTCAGTACGTAAAATTAATTAGAAGTTCGGATCTTGCATACATCCTAAAAAAAGGATCTCGTGTCAAAAGTCTACGCAAGAATCATGTATGACTAGATGCATGGATATAAAGAAAGCAAGGAGTGTATGACACGACAGACAAGTGTGTCATTCTATCCTCTCTGCCTACCCCTGCAGTGATGGTGTTAATAGTACTTTTATAAACGCCACTTTTCAGCACTGATCTAAACTGAGCTGAAAAAAAATGATGACAAAAAATGTAATCAAAACAATTAATCTTTTCTTTCGAGAGACATAAACAAATTAATGCGGAGAAGTTATATAACTACATTATGCAGAAATTTGTGAAACAAAAATTAACGGAATTATCCGTAGTTAGTCGAGCTTTGAGCTTTTGCGTTGATCTCAATCCGTAGAATATAATTACGATTTTCAAGAAATACAATTTCACCGCTACGGGGTGGTTCTAGCTTCAAACGTACGAAAACGAAGCTTTATGAACGCGGCACTGTCGCAAATGTCAAAGAGGACATTATTTTTTATGCAAGCGGCTACGTGGCATCAATATAATTTAATTTTATGACTTCGTTGACTGTGGATTTTACGACGGATAGCCGCCCCTCGCATCGAAAGGACACTCTAAAAAACAAGCCGCTTTCTGTTTTATTGTTGGCTTTGCAGGAAGTTACGTTGAATTTCTGACAACTGTTAAAAATTCAAATACATCCTTAGAATTATTGATCTCGCATATTTCTCTTATCCTGGTGTTTCTTATTCTATCTCGTAGACTCTTGGCAGTCATCACGGATTTGTAATTTACTTTTATGCTTTTTCCATGTTTTTTCATACGTTATACATAAATACATTCTAAAACTTTTTTTTTCAATTACCTTACGTCTAATTGACTCTGAAATCTTGCAACGGCTTATGCAACACCGCTTATCATGACCCTACTCGGCTGCAAATTTTAGACAAAACAACTCGTTTCATTCTGAAACAACCTACAACATTCAATTTATATCAACCAACATGTTTCGATCTTCGCCTGTCTTATAGAATATAATAACATCGTTTTTGTATCTTTTTTTTAAATTACTGGTATTCATTTTTTACTATCTTCCAGTCCGATTGTCTAAGCGATCACGATTATTTTATGGATTTTTAAATCTGGTTTAGAGATCCTTGCCCCCCGTCTCGACCTCGCGATAGGATTCTCTCATCTCGAAAATGTATTTTTATTGCTCGAAATAAAACATGAAAATCAATTTAAAGATGACTGTGTTGTACTAGCCTTATCTAATAACTGCGGTTATAGAATGCATTTATATGTTATTTAATGTATGAAAACATACTTTATATATATTTTATTTAGGATAGGCACTGCTTGGTTTACAGTAAGCGCGTTTGGCTCTAGTTCTCGAGACCCCCGGTTCGATTCCTAGTGAGGATCAAAATGAAATGAATATTAATCATTTTTCACTCTGATGTTTATTTGATATTACCCTTAACTTCTACCTGAAGCGCAGGATTGATCACCTTGCCTTCATTTAATAACGATATAGAACCCTATTCGCAATAAGGACTGAATAAGGATTGAAAGAAGAAGAATGCCGATGTTACCTAACGTCCAAATGGCTCTGAAATCCTAGTACGACTTATGCAACACCGTTTTATGCTCTAATATTTCTTTTTATACTCGTGAGTGGATTTTTTCTTTATGTTAAAAGTTTCTATAATTTCATATAATTCCTAAGTGAAAATTCTGGGCAAAAACACTCGCATATACCGATGTTACATACTTTTAAAAATATATAATGTTCAAATAAAAATAAAGAAAAATTATAAAAATAATTATTTAAAAATGTTTTACGGGAACAGGTTTTCGTATTGTACAATTTAAATATTATTTAAAAGCTTCAAAATAAGGAGGTATTCTCTAAATATACACACATTGTTATCATTCAAGGATCCACATAAACCAGGATAACATGATAATCAAGGAAGATATTGTAAAAGGCAAATTAATTTTCCAGTTATTACAAATACGATTCAATTTGCTTTGAACGTTTTATTAATAGCTGTTCAAACATCCGCCGAGCTTTGTACGGTTTGTACATTTTTTTGGAAATTATCTCGAGAAATCTTCACAGAATAATGAAAGCGGGTTTATACGTGAATCCTAACGACTACAATACTTATTATTGTACAGTATACAAGTATATCACAAATCCAATCAAAAAGGTAGGTACTTCATATTATGTATGGGGTTGGCACTAATTTTGTGTAATAAAGTAATGATTTAATTCTAAAAATTAAACAATTGTATAAGACCACTTTTGAGTTTATTAATCTAAACAAAATTAGTTTCGAGTGGTCATCAAAATAAATCGGTGTTTTTTTTCACTTTCTTACAGGGAGCATCTCAATGGAAATACAAAAAACACAAGATTTGTATTAAAATACTTTTTTTCTACAGCTCTTTCTTCCTTCTTTCTTCTCTCTCATGTAACGAATACACCTAATAACGTGACGCGTCCTTAAAATTTCGCTCTCAATTTTTATTTCATTATCGATCATCAAATCGATGTTGTTAGTATCTTATTCTTTACAATTGCATTTGTGTGGTCTACGATATCATACGTGGGATGCCTACCCGGGAATCGAACCCGGGGCCACCAGTATGGTATCCGAGCGTGCTGACCATTACACTACAGACTAATTTTACTAACCTAATTTTATTAACCTAACCTAACCTAAACTAACCTAACCTAACCTTACACTACAGACTAATTTTATTTTTAAGTTTGAAGAATCAAAAATCTACTAAATGATCTTTAAGCTTTTTGCATAATAATCATGGTAAATTATAAACACAACGTCTATTTAAAAAAATATGTAAAAAAGTGCAATTAAGTATGTAGGTGCCTACATTGTAAGCCGAGTACAAGACGCAAGTTTTATTTCGAAACGAACGCCTTCCAGAATGTAACGAGTTGCAAGCAACGAATATATTTCAGTGGAAGGTTCCTCTCTCGTTCGTAAACAAGTTCCGAGTAAAGCACTAAATCATAATCAGCGGTGGAGAACCGCGGAACGCGAGCCGCTTTGATTTATCTTCGCCCCTCTAATGGAAACCTCTCTTATTGTTGCTTTGAAACAATCTTGCACGATATTTTTCATTTTTCTTTTACACTCAACACGTGCGATGCGTGTATGAATAACTGCGGAATTTGAATGTGTAAAAATGGCATTAAAATTCACCATTTTAGTGCTGATTTTATCACAAATAAATGCTGAAATGACTTTTTTTTATTGCTCAAATGCTTGAATTAATAAGTTGTGTGCATTATCAAGAATATTTGATAAAAATTAACCATTTTTGTGCTGAGATTTTTTTTCAAAAATATACTAAAATCGCTGAAGATTTTTTTCAAAAATAATATAATTAATAATTAATATTATTTGAGAAAAATAAACCATGTTAATGCTGCGATCTTTTCTCATATGTATGCTTAATTTGATGGTTATTTTTATAAAAAATGCTTTAATTTATTAAGTGTGTAATAATAATCAACATTATTTGAGAAAAATGGACCATTTAAGTAGTGATATTTTTTCTCCTATAATTGCTGAAATTGCTGAAGACTTTTTTTGTAAAAATGGTCAAATTAATAAGGTGTTTACATAATCCACAATATTTGGGGAAAAATAACCATTTTAGTGCTGAGGTTTTTTTCTCATATGTATGCTGAAATTGTGATTTTTTTTTCTCTCAAAAGTGGTCTTATTTATTTGGTGTATATATAAACAATAATATTTTTCTCAAATATTGAACGATTTTGTTTATTTATGACCAGAATTCATGAAAATACAATCGATTTTTTTTCAATGTGTCATTTACCTAGTAAAACTTAAATTAAAAAATGGATACATATTACACAATGAGACTGCCGAATCAATTAATGAAAATTATTGATAAAAAAGTTTTACATATATTTTTTTTACAATAATGTTTGTAATATTAGTACACTATCACTAATATTACTAGCATTTTTGTAAAAAAAATGTGAAAGTAAAAATTACTAACTACAATATAACTACTACTACTACTACTACCATCACGCCGTTTCCCCGCAGGGGTAGGCAGAGAGGATGGAACGCCACACTCTTCTGTCCTGACATACACTCCTAGCCTCCTTCACATCCATACATCTAGTCATACATGCCCTCCGATTACGCAGACTTTTGACACCGCCAGATTTTAGGTTCTGATTGATCTGATCGTGCCAAGTCTTTTTCGGTCGTCCACGTTCTGTTTTCCCTCTCACATTCGCCACATATATTTTCTTAGTCATTCTCTCGCTATGCATTCGCTCCACATGTCCATACCACCGCAAAGAGCTCTTTCTAATCTTTTCAATTATTCCTCGTTCAGCCTTACATTCCTTTCTTATATCGTCGTTTTTAATTCTGTCATACAATGATTTTCCACACATTCGTCTGAGGGAGCATATTTATATATTAAATGTTTGATTTAAATTTAATACATTAATCAATATGATGATCTACAAATAAAACGCCAAATTTAAAAAAATATAAATAATGCTTAAAGTATTAATAATATTGAGAAAATATAAATAGCGTCGGGTTGTGGTCTCGTGGTTAGTGTCGCGGACTCTTAGTTTTTCGGTTCGAACCCACTCTACCACAATTTGATACCTATTTCTAATAAAGAGCCGCCCTGGCTCACGGAAATAGTATGAAATCGAAATATTTGTGTAAATTATAAAAAAACACAAATATTTATCTATTAAAAAAAATAATAAATAAAATAAATGCCACTTTAAAGGGTGTTTTGTATGATTTATTTGGAAACCTCTGTTATGCCTAGGTAAATCAGTAGGTATATATGAATATTTTTGCCGAATTTTCATGTTTTCAAACACACATAGGTTTTGAATCTACGTATCAGGCCAAGATGATCCTATATGCAAAATAAAACCTTTTTCATTTGATATCTAACAAGATCTCTGTGGGAATTCGAAATCTAGTTACATTCCCTTTGAAGATGGTTTGCGAAGTAAAATTCGTATTGGTTCCCATAAGCCGATTATGTTACGCAAATGAGCCCATAAAATGGATTACCCAAGAGACTGGTTTCTTCCTTCCCCTACACACAAATGAGGAAACTTCAAGAAGAAAATGCGTGCACGCATCGCATCATAACAGAGAAGAAGAAAACGAATAAACAACCAACAAACTTGATGTTTCAGGTATTTTGTGAAGAAGTATTTTAAATGCTTGTAGGTGGTAATGAAAGTAGATTTAATGTGTTCTATCGGATGAATGTATGGCAAAACGTTGTATGATAGATGTTCGAATGGTGAAAAAAGAAAAAAAACCAAGGCTAAGGTTACTTTAATTTTTGTACTGACATTTCTTAGTAGAACTGCATTTTATATTATGGAATTGTTATTTTATTCTATAAAATAAAATCACTATCGATAAAATTGAAAAACGTGTATTGAGATGGTTTGGGCATGTGAATCGAATGAGTGAAGAAATAATGTAAATTAATTGTTAATAATTTTTTTTAAATAATACTGTTTCTTTAAGTATTTTTTTTTAATACGCATATCCACAAATAGTGTTAAAAATAGAATATCTACGTACATATACAGTTTTATCATATCAAGTATTTAATATGTAGGTAGTTAGGTATTTTGAGTCCGTCGGGTTGCCGGTAATATTTTCTTGTACTTTGAGGTTATGGTATACGAAGAAAAATATATATCTTTCAATAAAATATCTTATTGTAAAAAAATATATAAAATATTTAAATTGTTTATCGTAAAACTCCCTTAAGATGATTTTTCACTATACCGAAGCTTTAAATATTGGCCTTTATTAAATCTATTATAAATAAGAAACTAATTTATCAAAAAGATGTAGGTTTGTTTATCATATATAGGTACTCGGTACCTATCTACATAATTAAATACCTAAGTAGGTATCAAGCTTAAGGTTTGATTTTTTTTAGTTTTTAAACTAAATTTTAAATTGTTACTTTTAATCCACGATTTAAAAAAAAATTAGATAGGACACATAAAAAAAACATGAAGAAAAACTATATAATTATAAGTAGGTATGAAGCTGAAGTTTTTTTTTTAAAGGTTATAAAAAAAAATTAAATTTTGATTTTTATCCACAATTTTTAGAATAGACATTTCAATTAATTTTTACATTTTTTCTTAAATGTTTTTTTTTTTACGTATATAAACAAAAAACACATAGCAAAACTTGAATGCATTCATTATGTAGAAGTTTGTATTTGTATATACTCGTATGACATTTAAGTATCTTTTGACTTACCATTAAACACAGAATCAGTCGAATTCGAGGCACAAAAAAACGTTTTTCCTTAACGTAAACTGTGACTCCAAGTCTTCAATCATTGTCAGTCACTCCAGATTCAACAAACACGACCTCTTGGACACTATAAGAGCTTTAAATTACGAGTGTTCCAGTACTAATACCCTTCTTTCAAAGTCATATCTTAAAAGCTTTTAAACAGTTCTCTATCAATTAAAACTTTGGTGATTATTCTCAATTACTCCACGATCTTTCCGGGGCATCAAAAGCTCGCGACGCGCAACCCCTCTCACAAAAGCTTCAAAGCGACTGAAAATGTAAATTATTTTTACTGCGAGATGATTGGCGCACGCGCGCGCGTTAGAATGAAACAGGAAACTCAATTGCGCAGTGCGATAGAGAGAGAACGCACAAAAACATACCGATGTAACAAAACATGTGATGGAAAGACACGATCTACCCCGAGAGACTAGTGGGAAAGACAGGGATGGTGATAGTTGTTTAAAGCTTTAAAACATTAATATTTATGATTAAAAAAGAGGCCCTCTCTTTAAAACCGACCAGCATAAGGTTTTTTTTATTTCTTCAGTTAACTTATATTACATTTCATACAAACTATTATTTACATTTAATTTACATCATATATATTAACATCTGCTTACAGTATACTATACATTTTTTTAAATTCTCTCAGACTCCTTTTATTCTTCATACATTCAGGCATTTCATCATTCATTTTTAAACCCTTAAACATCATTAACAATTATTGCTTTTTTAATGTCAAAAAGCATGTTTATGATTTTTTTTAATTAATTATACTTTTCTCAATATTATTTTTATTTAAAGCATTTACACTGTGGTTAGTCATTTTAATTTATTTATTTTTTTACAAAAATGTGAATAATATTAGTATAATCTCGGTGCGTGGTTAAATACTAATATTATTAACATTTTTGTAAAAAATAAATCAGTAATTATACTACTTTACTCTTTGAATATTTAGGCAATTTATCGTAAAAAAATGTTAAAATAAGAAACAGCATATTAAATCCTAGTCACTTTTTTGTAGTTTACCAGTTGAGTTCTTTTCATGTCCTTTCTACATTCTTATATATATTTTTCTAAAGGCAGGGTTAGGCAGAGAGAATAGAACGCCACACTTCTCTGTTTTTGCAAACATTGTGAATTCATACATACCGTCATTATTTCGACTCCCGACTGCTTTCAAATACTTGACATACTAAATCATGCTAAGTTTTCCTCGGTCCTCCTCTGCTCCTATTCCCAAATACATTTTCTGCATTTTTTAACCTTTATTTTTACACTCATTCGTTCCTACGAATGTTACACGTGTGCAAAGTGATCCTTAACCAGCCTATGACAGTTCATAAACCCTGTAAATATACCCATACCTACAATTTGTTCTTCATCGTAGGTTAGAGGACAAAATAAAATCTGGAACAATGGCAAAATAAAGGAATGGGTAAATGATCAAGAGTTAATTCTATGAAAATTGTAAAATAGTTTATATTCTTAATTTTTTTCTATTTTTGTGTCTATATTAGGTTAAAACCGTTGAAACCGTTTTGTGTGGGTATATTAGATTAAAATGGATAAAAACAATAAAAAAATTATGTAAAAATTTATGTATAATGTATGTCCAAAAAAATTCTCATGAAAATGGATAAAACAAAAAAAAAGTCAAATTAAGGTGTATGAACTCCACCGAGAAGGTGGCTTAGCTTTCTCTGCAAAAAATATTTTAAATAAATAGGTTTATAATTGTTCTTTAAATAAATATATGCATTTCATCAATTAATTCGTCAGTAACTTTGTGGTAAAACATATCCATTTTAATTAAAATTTTACTTAGTAAAGAAAACTATTTCTTAAAATCCACTGTGACACGTGATTCGATGCATACCGCATTAAAAATGACGCGGAATGCATCCAAACACGTGTCACAGTAGATTTTAAGAAAAAGTCGTATTTACTAATAAAATTTTAATTTAAAAAATAAAAATTTAAAATTTATGTAAATAAAAAAAAATTAAAAAATGTTCTTTGAGATATACTTAAAAAATATTTGTCCCATTTTTTCTCACAAGGTGTTTTTTGAACACCACCTGCCTTAATAAAAGACCGACAACTCTTTGTATACAGCATCACATAGAATGAATTAATATGGAAGATATCAAATGACATTAATGTAATTCGAAAACGAGCTCTTGTCTCCTGTTTCTTACAGGTAGCTGGAAATTCATTTCATAGCTGGTATCGGGTGACAACTTCCCTCGTAATCAATCCTAGCCTACGAATCTCTTCACTCAGTAAGCTCTCGTATTTTTATTTTTAATATTGTCTGATTTCGAATTTTCGTAATATGTAAGTAAACATCTACCTGCTTTTTACATTAGTAAATATAATAATAAAATTTTACATAACCGTATTAAAAAATGACGCGGAATTCGTCGAAAGACGTGTCATAATAGATTTTAAGAATTGGTGGTATTTGCCGAGTAAAAAGAACAATAATGATGTCAAAAAAAATGTCAAAAAAATAAAATGAAAATAACTCCTGTAATTGGAGATAATCCAGATTTTGTGAACAAGTATGTGGACACACTCAAAATGTTGTAGAACAATAATGGTTGTTTTTTTTTTAAATAGAGAATTATAAAATTTATTGACTGATTCGACATATCTGGTAATATAGTTTTTTTTTCCTTAAATTTGTTTGCAGGATGTATATTAAACTGAATGAAATCGAAATGCGATCTCTCAGACGAATGTGCGGCAAAACGTTGTATGATAGTTGTTCAAATGGTAAAATATGGTAAGGATGTAAGGCTGAGATAAGCATTACCGATAAATTAATATGTAAATCGAATGAGTGAAGAAATAACAGTTATATGAGGATTTATGAAGCGAATGTGGTTGGTAATAGAAGCAGAGTCAGACCGAGGAAAACTTGGCACGATCAAGTATTTTAAATATTTGAAAGTTGAAAATGAGTTCTGATTCGTGAATAGTATTCACAAAAATAACGTTTTTTTTAAATATTGAAAAATAGACACGCATGTTTTTGTAAAAATAAATTATTTTGAAATGGACAATTAAAAAAAAAGTGTTCTTTCATTTAAGCATACATATTAGAAAAAAAACTCCACTCAAAGATCGTTGAATGTATTTATTTGTAATATTTTTCAAACAAATACAGTATTTATTTGTTCACAAAACAATTATAAATAATACCAATCGTTACGAAAATTTGAATACGTATCAGGTGTCTGAAAAAATATTTCATAATAAACCTTACTTCTTACAAAACTTTCTGAAATAACTTTTGATACTAAGTCGCCATATTCAATAATGATATACCTCGCTTCGGCTGCATGCGGATCAAATTACAATTCAAATAGATTTGGATTGAGATAGCAAAATTATTGGTCGTAAAAACTCACATGATACGATGTAAATAACATGGGTCAGTTGTGTGTAATACCACGGATAACACATCGTTTCAAAAATATAGTTTAATACTTGTGTATGTGTATATTAGAAAGTTTTAATGTTCACGTCACCTTATCATTATCGTCTTTAAACCCACATGTGTTAGATCAGTGGTCTCTGAAGAGTGGTATACGAATCACAAAAGATATGACACATTTCTCTTCAAAACTATAACAGAAAACAAAATTCTAAAATAGAGCTTTCTGCAAGAACTAGGTTCAATATCACTTCCGATAATACGTGGATAAAAACTAAACTGTATTAGAATTTGAAACAGATCGTCAAATTACATCCACAGAGAAAATCAAACGAGATTTTTCCTAAATAATTTTAATCACAATATTCTTATCAATTTATAATTTGAAATTACTTAAACTTAAAAACCCTTATCCGCAACCAATGGTGCATAGGGCACTGCATCAAATTGACGCAGCGTTATCTTGATCATTGCTTACATGAAGGCAAGGTAATCACTCTTGCGCTTCAGGAACCAGCCCAGAGTAATATTAAATAAATATTACAGTGTTAAATCACTTATATTTATTTTCACCCCCCCCCCCTGGAAATCGAACCCGGGACCTCCAGCACGCTACCTAAACACGCTGACCATTACACCACGGAAGCGGTCAATTTAAAATTACTCGTGTAATTAATAAATTAGATGTACATTTACTATCTCATTTAATATAAATAATTAAGGTCCAGTATTCGTTAAGTCGCAACATAATTTTCTCTAAATCCAGGTAACATTTAACGTTGGTAATTAATTTTTCTTCTAAAACCATCGTCCTTGCATTGAAAAAAATCTATTTTGTTACGTGTTTCGATACATTCCAAATATTTTTTAAACATTGTATTATGTGGGATGCATCGAAAAACGTTTATTAATAAATTTTCAGAAATAGTTGTATTATTTATAGATTCGGCGTTTAATTTCTAGAGCCCATTTAAATTTATTTAATTACTTTGAATTGCCATAACAAGATGACATAACCATAACAAAATTTTCTTTTCATGTGTTTTTAACATTAAAATACAAATCAGTAAATTACAAAAATCAGTGTTTGATTTTAAAATAAAATATTGGTATTTACCAAGTAAATATTAAGTTAAAAATGGATAGATATAATAAGGGAGTAAAATTCATGATTATTCTCGCCATAAGGTTAAAAGTAAAAAAGTTTGGATATCGCTGTGTTAGATTACAGTTATTATGATGTTATTTGTGACTATTTCCTTATTGTATTACTAATGAATGACACAAAAATTATCAGTAAATTTCGTTTATAGAAAGATGAGGATTAGTGCGATAAAAATCTAACAGCTTGTTACATAAGGCGCTAATTTACATACAAAACGAATGTGGAATGAGGAACGGGCTAGCTGGAATGATATTATTTGAAGAATGCGTGGGCAGGAAACGTTCGTTGGAACGACCAAGGTGATCCCACAGTATTACAAGGATGTGTCCAATTTAGGGACATTGGCTGACAGCGGGGGGTTTTACGGTAGAATTTAATTAATTTTGATCGTAGATTCCGAATTTCTGTGAATTTAACCTTAAATACCTTTTAATTTGTAATAAAACGTGGGTTTTAATATCAATTTATAGAAGAAATTAGGTAATATTCCCATTCATATGACATT
Organism: Brachycentrus maculatus; assembly: GCF_059751285.1. NCBI lineage: Eukaryota > Metazoa > Arthropoda > Insecta > Trichoptera > Brachycentridae > Brachycentrus > Brachycentrus maculatus. The sequence goes on along the minus strand of NW_028281256.1, from coordinate 94,777 downwards.
TATTCAATATTTAATACATTACCATTTTGACATATCGCTCACTCCTTTCAACAACGTCATATATCAAAAACTTGACTTTTCAGGAGATCATTTTTAAAGTTTAAAAAAATAAATATCAAGCCACTAATTAAACTTTTTACTGTGCAACAAATATTTTTAGGTAAACCTGAATGTTTTTCTCCGTTTGGCAAATATGAAGTATATTTAAAAAAAATAATTAAACAATATCTTTTCTACAAAATGTAAAAAACTGCACTTTCTGCTCTATAGCGGGTTAACATTAAGTTAAAAATATGCCGCTTTTGATGGAATATAGTATATTTTCTGGGCATTCCGAAAACTTAAAAGTTTTAAAAAAATCAAACAGTAGAAAGAAATCCAAATATATTTAAATAGTCATGTGTATTTTCTTCATTCATACATATTTTCACAAACGACGGAAACAAAGGATATGACGACATTCATGCATTCATGCGTTCGGATCAACAACTGACACCCTAGCGCTTCCCACGAGTAGAACAAACTCTAAACAAGGTTCCTTTATTTATCGTTCATCAAAATTGGTCAACGATGAATATGGGAATTGTGATATGTTCTACTTGACTTGTCAGCACTGCGATCGCGTACATAGTAAGTCAACATTTATATCGTGGTGTGTCTCAATTTTAAAATCTGAAGTCACACAAACATTAGATGCATTTTTATGTCCATGTTATGTGGCACGCGATATATCATTAAGTTGATTTTTTTTTGTATTTAGGCTAAAAAAGGTTTGCCATCCCTGGCTGATGTCAAGGCCCGAAAAGGCCTACGAAGGTAGTTTGAGGCAGTGCAATTCCCATTTTCATTACGTCGCCATTACATCCTGCCTTGACAAGATAACTTCCTTTTTTTGTCCGGCGGATTCTTTAGGGGGGTGTTCCGCCGCTGCCAACAAAGCACCCCTTTGTCGAGGACGCAAAGCCTTTCAAATCATCCCTTTGTAATTGCTCGCTATAACTAGCCGGGCTGCCTAATATCATATGTAATTTGATTTCGCTATTCATGTCACAATTCTTCAACAAAGATCGTCAAACACTTCAAATAAAAAAATACATATGAACAAATAACAGTTTATATTCTCCACAGGAGAGATTCCAAAACTAATATCAATTTAATACTCAGGCGGTATTCATACAAGTATTTTTATTTATAATTTCTTCATATCTTTTATTTATTGATTCGACAGTCACTTTGTGGTAAAACATGATTAAATTACAAATAATACACTTGTTTTTTACCACTCAAGTTAGATATATTTTAAATTATTTTAACGACTAGTATCGTAAGCTACAAATGCTTCCATTTTCACTCAACTTAATTCGGGTCTATACTGTACTATATTGTGGATTATATTTAGACCCAAAGATGGAAGCATTTGTAGCTTACAAAACTAGTCGTTAAAATAAAAATAAATATAACGCAAGTGGTAAAAAACAATTGTTTTATTTATGTCTTAACACAGAGTCAATTTCGAAACAATAAATAAATTTTTTTTATATGAGTATAAAGAAACAATTTTCCTTTTATTGTAATTTATATTCGATGTATTTTAATACTGTGTCAAAAATTAATACTAATTTAATAATTTAATTTATTTTAATTTATTTATTAAGTAATTTAATTTATAAACCGAAATTAACTAATAATTTATTATTATTATTAATGTATTTCACAATATTTTCAGTATATTCGTGTATATACATTTTTTTTACAATGCATGTATTTTTTTAATTACTCTTAACACATTTTCTCGGTGTTCTCACTGATAAAAAATTAAAACAAAAACAAAAATAAGAAACAGCTCCTATCTCCTCTTCATTCTTCAACGTTCCAAGGATACAATTTTAAAATTCAGATATAGCCTCCCACAATGTTTTTGAAAATGATACGGAATGCATGGAAACACGTGTCACGATAGATTTTAAGAAATATTGGTATTTACTAAGTGAAATTTTAATTAAAAAATGGATTGATTTTACCACAAAGTGACTGCCGAATCAATTAATGAAAATATTCACCCTACCGTGTAGCGGCATGTCGCATTTCCACTGCAGTTCTCAGATTGAGTTCGCGGTTCGTAATTATTTTGGGTGGAAATGCCGCGACCTCGGGAACACGCGTAATTTACGCGTCGACTGAATTTATGGCTGCACTTGTCGTCTTGGTAAATTATGTCTGCCAAATATCCGGAGTGACTGCGTAAACTCGCGTCGCCGTCCTTTGCAATTATTTGTCGCTGCTTTGCCGAGATTTTAGACGTCGCTCGGGCGAAAGCTCTGGACCGCTGATTTATAGGTGTCATGTCGGTTGTCGGTGCGAGTCGTAAAGGTGTTCTACATTGCTCCTTCCTCCAGCACCCGACCTCCCTTTTCTAAATCACTAAAACAGTTGCCAAATGCAGTAGTTAAGTATTGAAAACTGAGTAATATTAGTATATAACCACTTACCGAGATTTTTCGACTACCGGTTTTGCCTACCGTCACTACCATAATGTGTGAATAGTTCTATAATAGTGACGTGTAATATTATTTGCATGCTGTTGTAGTGATTGTCCTAGCGAAGAGACGGGTACGCCTCGAAACTGGTAGACAAAAATCTCAGTAAATGGTTATATACTAATATTACTAACATTTATTTTAACCCGATGGTTGCCAGAGACGAGATATCTCGGCAAATGGCGGAGTGCCCGTATGGCCAGAGACGAGATATCTCGTCAGTACTTTTGATGACGTATTACTCCGCAGTTTTAACTCATATTGACAATCTGTCAAAAACGGAACATACATTGCCATCAGTTGAAGTTGTCACAAAATATTTTATAAAGTTTTTAAATACTTTTAAGTGATTTATCGGTATCACTTTCAGCTGACAGTTGACAGATGTCATTAGGGCTACCACTCAAACCACTTGAAATATTGATTATTTTAATCGATTGTTTTGAACGCCAGGGGTTTTTATTTTGCTCAATTTTTTGTGTTTTTCTTATTATTTTAAAATATTCCATTGATAAATAATAGTTGTGTGTTAATATTAAATTTAATAAAAACTTGCGTGTGCGACTTAGTGTGACAACCCTGAAAATTTGAAACTGGTTTAACTTCAAGAATAAAACTCTAACAATCGATGCGGGATATAATATTTGGTAAGTAAATTATAATTCAATAAAAACAACAAAAAAAAAAATCTTTAGACAACTTTTTTTTTTCAAAAAAATACTTGGCCTGTTGAGCACTGCCGCGTAATTTATTTGCGGCTATGAAAAGGTTAAATATATAATAGTAAAAATGACTCACCACAAAGTGAATGCTTTAAAAATTAAAAATATTATTGAGACAAAACTGTACCTGGTTATTTATATAAAAAAAAAATTATTAAAAAAAATATATATATGTTTATATATATGTTTGTAATATATATATATATATATATATATATATATATATATATATATATATATATATACATATATATATATATATATATATATATATGTGTGTGTATATATATTTATTTATTTATTTATTTATTCTTCAACTGCATTGATGTGTTAGGTGTACCATAAAGTGTGTCAATTGAGGTTTGTGTGTTTTACTAGGAGGTGCTTTCTTGTGTTATGTGAGAGTAATTATTTTATGCATACTCAAGGATTGCTTTAGCATACCTTTGTTTGACTGTCTTAATTTGTTAAATATTTCCTATGTGTGAGTCTATCTTGGAACTTTAAGTTTTATTTCCATTATTAACTTAAGGGCAACAATGACACTATTTAAAAATGCATTACTTGTACCACCCTAACCAATAATCCTATACTGTAGACCGACATAAAGCTTAGTAAATTGATAGTATGATGTGAGGAAATGTGTGTTTTTTGGACCTGTTTCAAATTTGCTTTTTTGAACCTTTCCGGGTGGGCTAATCGCCTGGGTAATGATGTGACAGTAATTCGAGGAATTTACTGAGGGAAGGGTTTCGTAAGGGTATGAGGAAGGGTTGTTGTTCGCTGGACATGAAGGATAATATGATTTTTTGTATTTTTTCAATTTGAAAAAGTTGGAGTAGCATTTTATTTACAAGGCTTATTGATTGGCACATCAATTTAACCATGTGATGCAGAAACCATCCACACACATTTTCGAATATTTGACTTTTTTAATGAGTGAATGAATCAATAGTGATTTTTAAATTTCCTCATACCCAACACAATAGATTAAGAAAATATTTTATGAATAATGATGTTTTGAATATTTTGTGTAGTACATAAACAGATGTTTTTGTATTATTTTTTGACATCTCATCAAAGATGAAGAAGAATATGGAAATCTTGGCATTTATGGGGCTGACGATCGTCATAGGCTGGTTTAAGCGAACATTCACCAATTCTACCTATTACTGACAACCACACTACTCAAATTCTTGGAAGTTCAAAGATGTTTTTGTTTTGAAATATGATACAGAAGTATCCAGGCTTCCTGTCAGACCTTCTCTTGCAAAGCATTTTTTTTAAGAATTACATACATTGCCATATTTAGAATAAAATGTGAAACAAAATTGTATCCCGATACTGTGAATTTATATTTGAAAGCTTTCAATTTCCTTTTAACTGCCAATCTAAATAAATACAAATTCATAAAACCACCACCTCATTTTCTAGAAGTGCCTCAGTGTAGGCAGTAGTAAGTTAGTTCAGTTAGTCAGTTAGATCCGATTCCGACCCGACGTTGACTGGAAAACAGACGCCTCCACAATCCTGACCAGCATAGCAGACAGACACAGAACAGCGCAAAGGCATTTGCAGAAAATGCTCAGTCGTCGCATTTAACACTCAACCCTTAAGTATATAATGAATGTCACAAACCAATGTATAAATAACATTTTGAGTGTCTCCAAATACTTGTACACAAATTTGGATTATCTCCGATTATAGGGGTTATTTTTCAAATTATTTTTTTGATATCTCAACAAAGATGAAGAAAGATATAGAAGTCTGGGCATTTCCAGGGCTTATGACCATCATAGGTTGAATTAAGTGATGACTTTACACACGTGTAACATTCGCCAATTCTACCCATGATTGACAACCACACTACTCAAACTCTTGGAGGTTCTTTACATATATTAAGAAAAAAATTAAAGCCCATTACAAATAAATCTTGAAAAAACAAGCAACAAAAAAACACAATTGTACCATTTGTTTTATAATATTAAACCATGAGTGTAAGTCCCTCTCCAAGCACAAGAGCTCAGTCTCTTTTTTGGAGAGGCACAGCGAATCTAAATATAAAAGTTTTCCTGATGTATAAATTTTTAAAACGTATTATGTTATACTTAAAAATGTAAATATATTGATTAAAAAATATTTAAATATATGATTCAATTTTAAAAAATTGTACATGACTCACTACAATTTTCACTTAAGACATCTATTGGTGAAATGAAGAAGATGGTAAGATGTAAAAAAAAATATCAATGTATTTGTATCTAATTTCTAGTCACTTACCCTTCGGATTCTCTCTACAGTCTCCCCTAATTACTTTCTCGGCTCTAGCCTCCATCAATCAATGGTCACTCGCAGATAGCCGAAAGAGTAATAGCTTTGTGGCCAACTTTCACGATGCACAAAAAAGGGTTGAAAACAATTTTAACCTAATTTAGCTGGTCGTTAATTAAGGCTACTCATTTGTTATAAACATCTGTTGTTTTTTAGGCAACCGTTTTCGGAGGATTAAGAGCTATTCTTTCAAGTTCGTGAAAGAAAAATACCTTGTTTAAATGCTATTCAATTGATAGGTTTTATCAATTGTTGAAATCGATAATCTTGAAATTATCCGGAGCATTGGTCTGTTTGTTCCCGATAGTTACCTAAGACAGCGTCGGCATAGATTGTTTCACATTCCTATACACAGGACCAACCTGCCGATGGTTATGCCTGTAGGAAGAGCTACCGCTATGTTGAACAATATCACATTGGATATTGATCTGTTCCATGTGTCCGAAGGAGTTTTCCGAAGCGGGATTCTTCTACACCTTTAAGTCTTCTTGCTTACTTGTAATATATACGCCTTGAATATTGTTTGTTATGTATAAATTATTTTTTGTTGAATAAATTGAAATTGAATTGAAAAAAAAATTGAATTGGTATTCAAATTCAAAAATCGATGCTATTGAAGCGACAGGCGCTGTAGCGTAGTTAGGTAGACGCTCGACTGCGAAACTGGCGTTGCGGGTTCAATTCCCACAAATTACAAAATGAATTCATGAAATATTTATTTTCAATTGGTCTGGGTGTTTGTGTTGCATTTTTTACTTTTACCTTCCCTATCCTTACTATCCTACCTGCAGACAAGCTTCTAATTTCTTCTAGATTATTCCTTTAAATAAATAAATAAATAATCTTCGAATAGTTCGTGTTGCATTATTGAGAAGTATGTGTTCTAGGGAAAGAAAGATTGATAGAGAAATGGAAAAGAGAGTTAAAGCTGTTAACTGAGCAAAATCAGTTATACCAAATAAAGATCAACTGGCAGTACACAATGGAGTCCTTGTTCCAACCATTGTATGGAAGCAAACCATGGAGTAGGCAAATGAACGATTAAGGATTAAGGTAGACTGAATGCAGTTGAAATGCGATCCCTCAGAAGAATGTGCGACAAAAAGATATTTATAAAAGATATACTTTACTAATTTTTCTTTTTCTTTTAGTAATTCATTGCCAATTGATGGCCAAAATGTGCAATCCTCTAACGAAAGTGAAAATTGTGACAAGAAACTTTATAGTGATTCGGAACAGTCTTCTGCAAGTTGCTGTGAGTAAATTATGTTCAAACCAGTCATTGTTTATTACAGCTGCTCAAAATTAAAATATAAATATAAAACACTGTCAAAATGCGATCTCTCTGACGAATGTGTTGCAGAATGATGTATGTTAGATGTTCGCATGGTGAATTAAGGAAATAATGCAAAGCTGAGATAATCACTATCGATAAAATAAAGAAAGTTGCGTTGAGATGGTTTCGACATGTGGAACGAATAAGTGAGGAAAGAACGGTAAAAAATGAGACAAATGGAAAAAGGAGCAGTTGAAGACCGTGCAAAACGTTGCATAATAGAGTATTTCAAATACTTAGACGCGGACGCAGGTCCGGAGTCGAAATAATCGGCGTGCATGTATGAAGAGATACATGAATGTGGAAGAGACAAAAAATGATTGCAAAGTCAGAGTGGCATGGCCTTCTTTTCTCTCTGCCTACCCCTGTGCGAACGGCGTGATGGGTGGTAAGTTAGTTTTAAATATTAAAATGAGACACTCATTTTAATAATTAATATTTGAGACAATTATTTCACCTTGTGATGGCATTTTCAAACTAATATCACAAATTGTATTTATATATGTTTTTAATCATAAAATACAATTTAGCAGACTCTTCTACTACTACTACTACCATCACGCCATTTCCCCGCAGGGGTAGGCAGAAAGGATGGAACACCGCACTCTTTTGTCCTGACATACACTCCTCGCCTTCTTCACATCCATACATCAAGTCATACATGCCCTCCGATTAAGCAGACTTTTGACACCACCAGTTTTTAGGTATATAATCTGGTGATCTGAAACAGAATCTGGTGATGAAAATCGTTCTTTAAATCTGTGTTTGATGCAAGTAATGAAAGCAGACTGAATGCAGTCGAAATGCGATCCCTCAGACGAATGTGTGGTAAAACGATGTTTGATAGATGTTCGAATTATGAAATAATGAAAGAATGCAAGGCTGAGATAAGCATTATCGATAAAATTAAGAAAGGTGTGTTGAGATGGTTTGCACATGTGGAACGTATGAGTGAGGAAAGAACGGTTAAACAAATTTATGAAGCGAATGTAGTTGAAAAAAAAAGCAGAGGAAGACCGAGGAAAACTTGGCACAACCTGGTATGTCAAATACTTGAATGCGGCCGGGTCAGGAGTCGTAATAATCGTCGAGTATGTATGAGCAGATGCATGAATGCAGAAGAAGCGAAGAATGTTTCCAAAGACAGAGTGGTGTGGCGTTCGATTCTCTCTGCCTACCCCTGCGGGGAAGCGGCGTGATGGTTAGTTAGTTAGTCAAACCAAAATAGAGTTCTAATAATTAAACGCCAAATCTATAAATAGTTGGCAAGTTAGTTTATTTAGTTTAATGCAGCCAATTAAATATGTAAAAAAAGGCTCTGTACTAGAAAAACTTTGCATAGAAAATAATAACGTTTTAAGTGTAATTCTACGAATGACTTATTATAGAGCAGTGATTAGTTCAATTTAAGTTTTAGCACGTTTGTGGGGGTGCAGGAAAGAGTTTAAGGGTGTAAGGCGCGGGGACATCTCGCGTCGAGAGAGGGAGGGGTAAACGGAAGCGATCGAACATAAAACTCCACCGTTTCCCATTTTACGTATCAAAGAGACATACGAACCTAATCTCAACTCAATCTTTGAAACATCCCAGAGGAGTCGCGGATAACTTATATATTCTCTAGGATCATTATTCGCTTTGAAATAGGTAACAAGTATCCTTTTTATTTTCGTCTGTAAATATCGCATCGTATGCTTTTATGACAACAGAGCCTTAATAATTGACTACAGACAGTGTAGTTGTAGTTATTTTTAATTAATGTTTTACATAGTAAATACCACTATTTCTTAATATCTACTGTGACACGTGTTTCGATGCATTCCGCATCATTTTCAAACATACGGTGTTTGAAAATGATGCGGAATGCATCGAAATACGTGTCATAGTAGATTTTAAGAAATAGTGGTATTTACTAAGTAAAACATAAATTAAAAATGGATAGATTTTACCACAAAGTGACTGCCGAATCAATTGATGAGAATAGTTGTAGTTAAATAAAATAATTTATCAATTTGCAACCAGATATAACGTTGAAATAAGACTACAATTAAAAAAAAATCGTAAGATTGTTTATATTTTTTTGAATTACCTAACGTCCAAGTGACTCTGAAATCTAGGTACGGCTTATGCAACACCGTTTATCATGTCCCTACTCAGGCTTCAACTTTATAAGTTTCATAGCCTATGCCTACGTGAGAGTGGATTTAGTCTTTATGTTTAAAGTTACTATAATTTCATGTAATTCATGAGTGAAAATTCTAGGCAAAAACACTCGCTTCGCAAAATTGTATCATATATCGGTAGTGTAAAGGCAAAGGGGTATATCTGTCTCAGACCAAATTTTACAGGAGAGCAAAAGCAAACTTGTGTAATTAAATAACTCATTTGTTTTATGTATTTTTATATAAACATATGTTATTGTATTAAACCAAATAAGTATGGAAACTACAGCTATATTATTTTGCCAGATTATGGAATACACTATTTTAGACATTTTGTGGAACAAATTTATAAAAATATACCTATTTCCCATTACACTACCGATATAAGGGTCTGAATGTACATATCAAGAATGTGAAGAGTCTGAGAGATTTCAAAAATAAATGTTTTGTTTACTGTAATAAGATGTAAATATAGTGTTAATAATAATAATAAAAAACCCTTATCCGCACTCCAATGGTGCATAGGGCACTGCGTCATATAAACGCAATGTTATCTTGATCGTTTACACCATTCACAGTGAAGCGCCCTTGAGGTATTTTTTTACGAAAATGGCGCTATATAAGTTATCCAAATTTATTATTATTTATGAAGGAAAGGTGATCAGCCCTCCGCTTCAGGTACTAGTCCAGGGTAATATTGAATAAATATGACAGTGAAAAAATCACTTATATTTATTTTACCCCCCTTGGGAATCGAACCCGGGACCTCCAGAACGGTAGCCGAGCGTGCTGACCATTACACTACGGAGGCGGACAGAATAATTAATAATAATAATTAATAAAAGATGTTAAATTAAATTGTAATAATTGGTTGTATTTAATTTTTATATAAACCAACTAAAAAAATAATAATTAAAAATACACTACAAAAAAAAACACTTGTAAAGAAATATAAACAGATTAAAAGTAACATGTCCCATCCCTGACGGACAACCGAAAAATAGCCCATAAACCAGCAATAACCCATCATTCAAGTCTCTGCTTTTTTAGATGTACTCACAATGTATGGTACAACGGGATATTTTATTGCGTTCACATTTGATTTCGATTTTCGCTAATTCCCTTGCATAGGCGCCGCCGCCGTGACGACGACGACGCCGACGTCGCCTCATTAAAGAATTGCTAAAAGTTGTCTGTTTCCATTAGCGATGGTTGCGTACGGAGAATACATCCTATTAGCCACGCGAAATTGCAAATTGCCAATTAAGAACATCTTGCCATCGCAAGCTGGTACGAAACCTATTTTTGAACGAGTTTCCACGAAAGTTCTGACATCCTCGAATTATTATTAAAACTGTCGCCTACTTTCGAAATTCGCCAAATCCAAGTCGATTTAACAAAAAATGTAAAATTCTCCGGGTATCATTTATGTTTAAAAGATTTGTCTGTCTTTAGATAAAATATTATGAAATAGAGAATTTCCCAATTTTTTAAAGAAAATTATTCAGTTTTTCAAAAAACAAAAGACACAAACCGATAATGACGTCATCTTAATTTTTTATCTATACCCGCTCTCTGATTGGCCGATATAGGTCAGAAAGCAAGTTCCAAAAATATAGAGGAATTCGAAATACAACGCTGTTTTTCAGTATTTTTATCAGTTTTCAAGTAAACAAATATTTTAAACAACAAAGCCCACAAAAAGCATTTCGATGGAGTATTTATTTTAAAATCTTATAAAATTGGATCTGGGGGATTTTGAAAGTAGGCGACACATATATATCCTATAACAAGTTGAGTCGAGTTGTGGTTCCATGTTAAGGCTGAGATCTCGATCGTTTAAGTTAGAACGCGATCGGCCGCACAAGGGGCTTTACTTTTTTTGCATAACTAACTCTCTGCCTACCCTTCAGCGAAACGGCACGACAAGAATCTTCATCTTTTAACCACTATCCGCACCCAATAATGCATAGGGCACTGCATCGCATTGACGCAGTTTTATCTTGATCGTTACACACGCGAAGGCAAGGTGATCACTCCGCCGCTTCAGGGACCAGTTCAGGGTAAAAATAAAAAATAAAATTGTGTAAATCAATGATATTTAATTTCACCCCCTCCCCCTGAGAATTTAAACCGGGACCTCCATCACGCGTAGCTAAACGTGCGAACCATTACACCACGGAGGCGGATAAGATAAGAGCAGTAGTAAATTAAATTGTTTAAATCACTTACATCTGATTGGGGTCCTCTAGCCCGCAGGGTCCGACCATAACACGTGTGAAACACGTGTAGCACCCCGCGCTGCATCTTACCACCGTTACTACCGCAAAATCCACTTCAACTCCGAGATGTAGAGTGGCACTTACGCGGTAAAATACCGAGAAATGATATCCCTCGTGTATTTTGAATATTGCCTCTTAATATTCCGGGTAACTTGAAGTTTGTTTGGCGAGATATTTACGAGAAAATACACTCTGCTCCATATTTACTCTGATAAAATTTAATGATGCGCATTAAACATCAATATATATTTATATATGTATATATATAACTAACTAACTAACTAACACAGGGGTAGGCAGAGAGAATCGAACGCCACACCACTCTGTCTTTGCAAACATTCTTTGCCTCTTCTACATTCATGCATCTCCTCATACATACCCGACGATTATTACGACTCCTGACTCGGCCGCTTTCAGTATTTGACAAACCTGATTGTGCCAAGTTTTCCTCGGTCGTCCTCTGCTTCTTTTTCCAACTACATTCGCCTCATAAATTTGTTTAACCGTTCTTTCTTCACTCATACGCTCCACATGTCCAAACCACCTCAACACACCTTTCTTAATTTTATCGATAATGCTTATCTCGAAGCCTATCTCGATAATGCTTATCTTATATATATATATATATATATATATATATATATATATATATATATATATATATATATATATATATATATATATATATATATATATATATATATATATATATATATATATATATATATATATATATATATATATATATATATATATATATATATATATATATATATATATATATATATATATATATATATATATATATATATATATATATATATATATATTAATAATCCACGAGTATGTATGAGAATATGCATAAATGTGAAGGAGGCGAAGAGTTTTTATTATTTTTTTAAATATGAAAAAATAAAACATATTTGTGTGACGTAAATGACTACATAAATAGTTCCAGGCAGAAACATTCCTTTCCTGGATTCAATCATCTAGAATTCAAGACTGACATTTTACCTTCACAAAATAAATGAATTAGTTAACATCGATACAGTAACCTATGCACCAATTAGAAGATAGGTGTAAAAATAAAGAGGTACAAAAGTGAAGAAGAAAAAACAATTTTGTCAGTAGCTAGAGGATTCAGACGTAAGCACTTACCTAAGAGATTAATGTGGTAAATTTTATTTGTCAGGCATTATAATAATATTCTAAAGACCTTCGTAGCACGCAGTAGATAGTGCGTTGTCAAAAATGCAAACGCACCCTAGATCTTGCGATAAAACACTTGGTAGTTTTTTTATACATCCCATGCATCAATTGGATACAGTTAGGGGGTCGAAAGAGCGACTTTAGCTTTAAGTAACACCGTTATAACTTATGGGCATTATAACATAAATTTCACATTCGAGCATCTCACTTAAACCCTGATATTTTTTTTTCTTAAAAAGTTTACATAAAAACCGCTTAAAGTGCATTAATAGGATACAAACACTTGAGATGTAAATTTATTAACATCCTGGCATCTGTTCCAAAATACGATATTTTATGAATACTAGACTACTACGATTTCTCTGCAGGCGTTGGTATATACTCGTAGATATAGACCATTCAAAGACCGTGTGTACAAATCTTTGTTCATAAATTCTAGGCCGAAACGAAGTTAAAAGTATATATATATATATATATATATATATATATATATATATATATATATATATATATATATATATATATATATATATATATATATATATATATATATATAATTATGCTAAGCTAATTATGTTCATAACTCAGGTATGCTTTCGAGACGAAAAAATGGCATCCAAAAGAGTAAAATAAAAAAAAAGTAAACAATAATGCCAAGAAGAGTAAAATCTTTGATTGAACCCAAATGAGATCATCAATTTGTGATATAACTAACAATTAAAAGATTTTTCAAAACTTTTTACGAAAATACAACAAAAAAGTTTTGATTCCATTTACCTGTTCAATACTGGATTTGCCATTTTTTCGTCTCGAAACCATACCTAAATTATGAACAAAATTATCTTTTCCACCATAGTACAATCAATTTTTGAGAGCCGATTCTTACAGATTGCCGATAGCTTTTCAATCAGGTTTATGTCTGGCAACGTTCTTGACCAGTCCAACACAGTTCATTGTTTTTGTGTGAAAAATTTCACCATTTTTTGGATTGTATTTTTTGGAATATTTAGAGGCATGTCTGTGTGTGTTTTACACGTAATAAAACGCATCTGTGAAATGAATAAATTAGTAACAGCATTCAAGCAACATGAACTTTGGTACGTAATGTATTATCACAAAAATTAAACATTCTATTACTTATCTACGGGTCGCCTATCAGTCTATGTCATTCATTTGCCGGTTGACAGTTTTAATTTGAGTTCTTAATTAGGCGAGGACCGCGGACTCTATTCTAAACGATGAATATCATAAAAATAATATATACTTCGTTCGAGGAAAAAGGATTTCATACATCACTCATTTTTAATTAAATCGGGTTTCGACTTTACATGTTATATTCTCAGTAATGATATTTTAAAATACGTCATAAAACGTGATGATAAATTTAACCACATTTTATTATTTCTGAATCATTAAATTTAAAAAAAACATTCAAGAATGTTTGAGCAATATTATAATAGAATTTCAGAATGAAATCCACAAAGCTCTCTATGTTTTGATGCGTTTGAATAAACTTACGACAAGAAGATTTAGACTGATTTAGTCACTCTTGTAAGTATGCTTACGATATCGTGTTGTAAGAAAACATATGTTTCATTTCCATAAAAATGACAGAGGAATATGACCTTTAAACTTTTATAAATTGCGAGTAATTTGAAATATTTGAACAAGGGGTTTTCCTTGGGGTTCCTCTATTTCTATTATCAACTATATTAGCACCATGAATTTGTTTTACTTTTTGTTTTATTTGTATAAAATGTATATATTTATTTATAGAACAATTATAAACATATTAAAAATATTTTTTTCAGAGACCCACCAAGCCACCGAGTGTGTCTTGTCGTGGAGTTCTTTTTACATACGTTTTTTATTGTTTTTATCCATTTTAACCTTGTATACACACAAAAAAGAGAGAGAAAAATATGAACTATTTTACAATCATTGAATTAAATCTTGATCATTTACCGATTTTTTTATTTCGACTTTGTTCCAAATTTAATTTTGACCTCTAACCTCCGTCAGCAACAAATTAAGAATATTTAAAACTATTCTTTCTTCACTTCGAATTCTATTGATAATACTTATCTCGGCCTTGCATTCTTCCCTCTATCACCATTCAAACATCTTTTATGCAATGTTTAGCATTCAAATATTTCAAATAATTGGGTGTGGTCAGGTCAGGAGTCAGAATAATCGGCGGGTGTGCATGAATTTGGAAGAAGCGAAGATTGTTTGGACAAGGATTTGTCAACGACAGATTGTTGTGGCGTTCTATTCTCACTGCCTACCCCCGTCGAGATGTGGTGCGGTGTTTTGTTAGCTATTTTAAATTTATGTATGTATATATATATATATATATATATATATATATATATATATATATATATATATATATATATATATATATATATATATATATATATATATATATATATATATATATATATATATATATATATATATATATATATATATATATATATATATATATATATATATATATATATATATATATATATATATATTGTTTTTATATATATATATATATATATATATATATATATATATATATATATATATATATATATATATATACATATATATATTGTTTATATATATATATATATATATATATATATATATATATATATATATATATATATATATACATATATATATTGTTTATATATATATATATATATATATATATATATATATATTTATATATATATATATATATGTATGTAACCTATGTGCTGGTATGTATTCAAAAGGATTGGTAAAGAAGGAGGTTGTGTATTTTTTAGCATTTATGGGTTTTCTCCCCACGTAAGGGTTGTTAAAATATTATTTCGTAAGACATTATACTAAGAAAACTTGTATATATTCAAGTCCCTGTGGAAAAAGCAAATATTATGACTGCAGTTCGAGGGTCAAATATAAGAAGAACTAGGGGTTCATTTCAATCTTTTGGGAAATTTAAAGGAACACTTTTTTGTCTGTTTTTATTTTTATTTTTTATTCATTCGTTCATTTGTATTTTTATTTGGGAAGGCGATAATAATATATTGTCCTTGGGTCAATTGAACACAATTTTATTGCCTTGTGTATTTTCATTAAAATTTCATTTTATTTAATTTTTCTGCACGATTTACATTTTTGAAACTGGATACGTCATACGTCGTACGTCATTCATTTACGTTATTTCAATAATACTTATGGCGTCTAACTAACTAACCAACTATCATGCCGCTTCTTGCTGGGGTAGGCAGAGATGCCATACCAATCTGTCTTTTAAAACAATCGTCTCCTCTTCCAATCTCTTAAAATCTGGCGGTTTTAAAAGTCTGCGTAATCAGAGGGCATGTGTGATGTATGGATGTGAAGGAGGCAAGGAGCGTATGTCAGGACAGAAGAGTTCTCCTCTTCCACATTCATGACCCCTGACCTGACCACGTTAAAGTATTCGAAATTGTTTCGATAATGCTTATCTCAGCCTTGGATTCTTCCTTATATCATCATTCGAACATTTATCATACAACGTTTTGTAAGTCTGAGAGAACTCATTTCGACAGGGTACTTTAATTCTTATTTTACCAACTCCATGCTTCACATCCATACATTAAGATTAAAAAGAGGACTTTTCTGTGTATTTCAAAATTAGCTTTCGCTGATAGGCTTTTATTTGTTATGGCTGAATTGAGTACACCATTCACTATGTTCTCAGCATTCACTATCTTTTCTATATCTTTTAAGACCTTCCACTCCTAGAAAACATACTACAAAAATAAACGAAATCATTTACCAATTTACCAATATTTTACAACAAGATCTACATTGATGTTTCACAAAAACAATAATTTTGGACTTGCTAACATTCATCAGTAAATCACTTTCCTTGCAAACATTATACCATTTCTCTCACTTCTTTCAACAACGTCATATATGAGAAAATTAAATTTTTCATGAGATCATTTTTTAAGTTTAAAAATATAATAAAATGTATTAAAAATAAATATCAAGCCACTTATTGAACTTTTTACTGTGCAACTGATCTTTTTAGGTAAAACCTGAATGTTTTTTCTTCATTTGAAAAATATGAAGTATATTTAAAAAAAAAACGATATCTTTTCTTCAAATGCAAAAACAACACTTTCTGCCGTGTAGCAGGTAAATATTAAGTTTAAAATTTGCCGCTACTCCTAGGATATAGTACATTTTCTGGGCATTCCGAAAACAGGCACAACTGAAAATTTACGATTTTTTTATATGACGTTGTTGAAAGGAGTGAGCGATTTGTCATCAACGTCGGCAGGTGTTCTCTGCTATCGGCAAGAAGAACAGAATTTTCTTTCTATATCATTATCAATCTTTCTCATCCATATCATTATCAATCAATTATTCCTTTATATCACCATTCGAGCATTTTATTGCACATCGTTTTGATTGCACTTCGACTACACTCGCTCGTAAAACGCAATTTTTTTAATTGCTCTAATTTAACGAAGTTTGGCCAGTATAGAACCTTTCATAACGAGCACCTCTTTTAACGAGTTACTCGCATAACGAGCAAAAAAATGTGAAAAGGTTAACGAGCGATGTTTCGCATAACGAGTAATAGAGGAAGGGGATGTCCCTTTTTCACGACATTCATGATGTCAAATGTGATTTCAAAACAGTAACTGTGGAGTCTAGAGTCAACGAGATTATGTCATTAGCCAATATCATGGAAATCGAGGTGGATAACAACGATATTGAAGAGCTTGTGAAAGAGTACAGCCAAGAGCTGACTTCTGAAGAGCTTATGGGGTTGCAACGTGTTTCACAGCAAGAAATTATGGAGAAAAGTGTGTTAATGGAGAAGAAAGAAGTAGCAGAGCAACATCTTCTAGCACAATAAGAGAAATGCTGAAAGCATGGGAAACTGTGACATTAAGAAACATCACCCTAATTTGAATATGTATATTTGAATGTATCTATGTATAATGAAAAAAAATATATTATTATAAAAAAAAATGAGGTGGCTTTTCGTGCTACAAATTTATTCAATGATAATGCTGTAACACATGCTGTCAGCAAAACCAAATGTCTTAAAACAGTTTTCTAGTTAAAAAGGATTAATTATTTGTCATTTACATTTTTTCCAAATTTTTACACTCCTTAACAATTTCTAAGTAATTTTGTTTGAATGAACGTGAAAAAAAATATAAAAAATTGAATTTTCTTTCGGCCTGGAACTTATTATCGTATTTCACATTGATTTGCATGGGAAAATGTTTCGTTTAACGAGTAAGATGCTAGAATGAGTTACACTCGTTATGAGAGGTTCCACTCTATTCGGTGATTGCGACACCAATGAAATTCGGTGTGTATCAGAAATGAAATCCTACTCAACATTTAACATTTACTACTATGTATACTACTTGTATACAAGGATGTAAGAAATGTGTTCTTGTTTATACGACTGGCATGATTTAAGGTGCCATTAACGAGATTCATCCCATAAATATGGAGTAAACATGTAGCAAGGCAAAATGGCTTCCCCGAGAGTGACGGAAGACGGTAATCGTGACTTGACCGCATAAACATACCTCTATGTTGCCAAGATGTTGAGATATTTTAATTCGCCAGATGAGTTTGGTGTCATCTCCTGATGAATAATGCAACAGAGTCGTTAGCTTAATGTTGTTTAATAAGCGTATAACGCGGGAAATCTAAATATACGTTGATGAAGCTTTCTTCGTATTTAAATTAATTTACGTTGAATTATCTATTCCACAAATACCTATAAAATTCATGTATTTTAAGAAAATTAGTGTATTGTCCGCCTCCATAGTGTAATGTTTAGCACGCTAGGCTACCATGCTGGAGGTCCCGGGTTCGATTCCCAAGAGAGTCAAAATAAATATTGGTGATTTTTTATTCTAATATTTATTTAATATGACCCTGGACTGGTACCTGAAGCGGAAGGCTGATCACCCTCTCCTTCGTGTATTTAACGATCAAGATATCACTGCTTCTATACGATGCAGTGCCCTATGCACCCTTGGGTGCGGATAAGGGTTAGAAGAAAGAAAAACACGCATACTTATTTCGCAGTGAAAATGGGACCATATTTTGCAGATACCAACCCACAAGTTATTCAGTATTTCAATTGTCTCCTTACTAACTTTGCATACAGGAGTTTGAGTATATTTATACGATCGAAGTTTTTAGTAGTTGTTTTTATGAAACTGAGCATTCTCATACTTTGTTGGTCATTTTGTTTTTGTACGAGGTTATACCAAAATATTCTGTTATATTTAACTCATAAGAGTAAAATATTATAGAATACATAAGTATTGTATAATGAAATTAATCATACATATATCTGATAATGATATGTGTATATAAGAGGAAAAAACAAGATTCGTGATTCAAGTATTTGGACACACTAAAAATTTTCTAAGTAAATATTTCTCTAACATAATAATAATAAAACCCTTATCCGCACCCCAATGGTGCATAGGGCACTGCGTCATATAAACGAAGTGTTATCTTGATCGCTTACACATGAAGGAAAGGTGATCAGCCCTCCGCTTCAGGCACCAGTCCAGGGTAATATTGAATAAATATGACAGTGAAAAAATCACTTATATTTATTTTACCCCCCTTGGGAAAAGAACCCGGGACCTCCAGAACGGTAGCGGAGCGTGCTGACCATCACACTACGGAGGCGAACAAAAACATAGAAAGATAATCTCTAACATAGAAAGATAAATAAAAAATAATATATTATTGTAACGTATTCAGAGGGCAGTCAATCAAGAACATGGGTCGGCAACCTTTTGTTGTAAAAGGGCCAAATATTTTTCATGGGGATCAGTGCGGGCCGCACTTGCAGTAGGTATACATACAATATTTATCTACAAATATTTTAGTTTTAAAAATAAAACGCTAAGTGTATATTTTAACGACATTTATTGTATTTAATAAAATCAATGAGATTCCCTTCGCTCCCTTTCTCGCTTCCTTTCACTCGATTGTGTATAATATCATCCGTCATGTGCGTTGCGGCGAGAATCTCGCGGGCCGCAGGTTGCCGACCCATGATCTAGAAGATGCATAATAACTCGTCTCTTCGGATATTCTAAAACATTTCCAAAATCATGTTATTCGGCACGTGGCTGAGCTTAATATCAAGTTGAGGGTATGGTTCAACGTTTATGTTATATTCAGGGCTCTCGGGCCGAGAGAAAATCCTCGAAACGAGTGCGGAAAATATGTAAGCTGACCCATATCTGGGGGGTGTTTTTATGGAATGCGTCCTAGCCTATTTAACCCGCCGCAACGCTCCGTGACTTGAATGGAAAAAACCTTTACTTTTTCCATTTTCCCGCCTCCGCCGTCGTGGGCTTTCATATTAAAATACAAATGTTGTCATTTACCGGAATGTGCAGTCATTTCGGGAAACGTCCGCGTGTAAAGGATTTTTCCTAACCATCCACCGCTAACGCCTGCGAAGGTAGTTGTATCAAGTGAAATGCTAAAGGGGTGGAAATGTATCAGTGAAAATCAGCGCAAACGTAAATTTTAAAAAATATATAGTTTTTCATATAGTATATTTTATAAAACACTCTCCTTATTATCCATTGTTTACATTGTGTAATGCCACTTTTATAAGCACTTTTTCGTGACTACCGGCTTCTGAAAATCAACCATCATCTTGTCATGAAAATAAAATTATTATAATTTGGCATTTTTAAATAAAAAAATGCAAACCATTTTAAAATTTTATCTTCCAAAACTGGTAGTAACGAATAAGTGTATTTAAAAGTGGTATTACACAAAGTAAACTATGGATGATAAGGAGAGTGTTTTATTACCATACCATAATGTTATCAATGCTTTTAATATGTAAAATGCTTATTATGCATTAGAAAAAAAAACTATTGTACAAGTTATATAGCGCCGTTTTTATGAGCAGTCACCCTTGAGGAAGCTTCAATATTAACAGCAAACTTAGTAATCAAAACAACATAACTAAATACAAATCAATTTATAAAATATAATGTATGTACATGATGAATGTTCGAATGGTGAAATAAGAAAAGAATGCAAGTCTGAGATAAGCATTATTGATAAAATTAAGAAAGGTCTGTTGAGTTATTTTGGGCATGTGAATCGAATGAGTGAAGAAAGAACAGTATACGTAAAACATATTTACAAGGCGAATGTAGTTGAAAATAAAAGAAGAATACCAAGGAATTTGGCATGATTAATAATTTCGAATATTTGGGCGTTGTCAAGTCAGGAGTCGGAATAATCGGAGGATTTGTATGAGGAGATGCACGAATGTGCAAGAGGCGAAGATTGTCTTGCAACGCTTTTTTGCAGGTAAAAGCAAAGAGAATAGAACGCCACACCATTCAGTCTTTGCATTGCCGATTTATCCGACTCTTGACCCGAACATTTGTAGTTTGTTGACGTATTTGAAATACTTGATCATGCCAAGTTTTCCTTAATTATCAAGGTGTTTGTAAATGACGTGGAATGCATCGAAACACGTGTCACATGATTTGATTATTGAAAAAAGTGATATTTACCAAGCAAAAATTTAATTTAAAGATGTTAAGACTGTTTCAGTCCATTTGATACAGTATCTTATGCACCATTGTGTGAAGATTAGGGTTATAAGATAATCACCGACTACGAAACTGGCGTTGTGGGTTCAATTCAAGAAATGTTCATATTAAATTGGTCTAGGTATTTGTGACGTATTATTCATAACCACCTTCTTAGTCCTTACAACCTTTCCTACAGTCAGACTTTTAAAATAAAAGCTTTCCTGGTTATTCCTTTTAAAAGAGAAATATGTAGAACGGAAGTCAATGCAAATGAAATAAATTTTCATGCCTTTTTCATGAATAATGTAATTCATTGTATAATTCAGAACTTCTCTTCGTTGTCACTGTGTGAAAATCTTTTTTAAAATGTGCAAAAATATTCGTACTTCAATATTAATGGGTTTATTCTACCGCATTGATTAACAATAATTTTTTGTATAGCGCAAAATTTTAAATACATACTAATTAAGACAAAAATAAGACAAAAATATTAACGTTAATTTCTAATACACATCTAGCAAAAATATGAAATTAAATAGATTAGAAATCTTTGAAATATTTATTGATTTAACGTTTAATTTGTAGAACTCCATTTTAATTTATGTATTAATTTTAAATCAAACACAGATTTTTTGAGTCTACTAAGTTGTATTTTATTAACAAAAAACACAAAAAATTATATTGTGACAATAGTTTCGCCTTGTTAGGGCATTATCAAACGAATGTCGTTTGATAATGCCCTAACAAGGCGAAACAATTGTCACAATATAATTTTTTATGTGTTTTTGTTAATAAAATACAATTTAGTAGACTCAAAAAATCTGTGTTTGATTTAAAATTAATACATAAACCTTTGAAATAAATACATTAAAAAATGCACAATAAAGGTATATTTTAGACCAAGTTACACACATTCATAATTTTTTTTACTATACTCATTATAAAACAAACAAAAGATATATTTTATATTTCAGAGAACACAGGACTTCCCCTTACAAATGTCTTCTTCTTCTTCTTTTGTTTGGTGTTGGCCTTGTGGGGTATTTTTTAAAGGGATTTATCTCCTGGAATGTTGATTCCCAGCTGTCAATCCATCTCTTTGGTGGTGTGCCCGAGAATCGTCTACCTTGGACTTGGCCGTGCAGTTCAATGTGGGGAGGTAGTCTGGATGGTTTCAGTCTCCTCACACGCGCATACCATTGTCTTCTTCGTTATATTCACCACATGACTACGTCTTGGATCTCGCATATTTCTCTTAGCCTGGTGTTCCTTATATCTCAAAGACTCTTGCCAGGTATGCTCCTTAGAGTTCTCATTTCTGACACTCTGAGTGCGTTTTTCTTTATTTCTAAAAACACACATTTTTGTCGAATGAATCTGGGCGTCAATTATAGCCAGGAGTGGGCGTTTTCAACGTATTTTTTTCAAAAATTAAACATGTTTGTATAAATCGAAAATATTTATATATCTTTGAAAATATTTCGGAATTTGTGATGAAAGTTTCTTCGAAGTATTCACCATATCTTAACGTGTTGTTAGATATAAACTCGTATATTGTTGTTTGAAAATGTATTAAAAAAATACAATAAATAAAAAAATGTAAGAATATTACACATTCATAATTTATCAAATTTTATATTTGAAAATTTATTAATTAAAAAAATAGTGTGAGGACCAGTATTTTAAAACAATAATATAACACGCAAGATGACCAACATCACGCTGAAATAACTAAATAACCAAGAAAGCAATTTAGCTTGAGATGTTTATGAAATTTGACTACCCCCATTGAGCTTCAATATTTATGATACTGTCGACAGTCTGGACCCTGAATAGTGTAGTGTTTTCATTTGAAGTTATCACTTGAATTATGAGTTGTGTTGTGGTATTTTGCGCTTACTTTAAAACCCGTATATACATAAATGTACTCTACAAATAACCAACATGATTTTTTTTAAAGTATTTATACGTGACCCGCTTCCAACGCACAATTAAGAATAAAAATGAGATTAAAATTAAGACAACAACAATGTTTTAAGTGATGACCGACTATCAGCTAAACCTCCAAATCTATCAAATAAGAACCAGCATGTGAAAGGGATTCAAGACCATAATAATAATAATAATAATAAAATTGGATAACTTATATAGCGCCATTTTCGTAAAAAAAATACCTCAAGGGCGCTTCACGGTGAATGAATTGGGGAAAATATTATGGTGGAAATGATTTAGCAAACAAATGTGTTTTTAGTCTTTTTCTAAAGATCATCTCACTCTCACTATTTCTAACCATTGGTGGAAGAGCATTCCACGCCGTCGGTCCTGCAACAGCAAAGGCACGCTCGCCAAATTTAGTGCGTTGGTTGCGAGCTGGTAAGATCACTTTGCCCATTGCAGATGTTGTAGCCGATCGAAGCGTGAGACGTCTATCAACCAATTCATCTGGAATACACAGCTCCTTAAGATACTCTGGAGCCATATTGTGTATTGATTTATACATGAGTAGGCAGAGTTTAGAGTCATTTTATTGTGTGGTAGACCGTTACAATAATTGACTCTAGATATTACAAACATAATATATGTACGTGCCCCACAAACAACCAACATGATTTTTTTTAAAGTATTTATACGTGACCCGCTTCCAACGCACAATTAAGAAAAAAAATGTTTATACGCGTCCCGACAACAACAATGTTTTAAGTGATGACCCACTATCAGCTAAACCTCCAAATCTATCAAATAAGAACCAGCATGTGAAAGAGATTCAAGACCATATATGTAGAATACAAATTGTTAATTTAGCTCGCATTTATACTTGTTTCCAAAAGCAAACGTCTCACGTGTGATATTACAAACGAAATTAATACACAGAAATGGCGTTATACGGCCTCCACGCGTGTTGTTCAACATGGTAATTGAAGTCGCCTTCTCTGACCACAGGGGAGAAATGAAACCCTTCCGACCCCATCATTTATCTTTCATTTGGTCCATTAATTATGTAAAATATTCTCCTTTCCTCCTCGGGTTACGGGATCTGCTCTCCGACTCTCCAATTCACGTAAGTGCCACTAACCTTTATAGACACAGCTTTCTATGAATTCATCCAAACTTTATATCAAAAAGCTCCGAGCCGAGAATTCCATATTTACGAACATATTTCCAATGCTCAGGCACGAAATTTTCTCTACTTCTCTTCATAAATTTTCCAAATTTATATATATATATATATATATATATATATATATATATATATATATATATATATATATATATATATATATATATATATATATATATATATATATATATATATATATATATATATATATATATATATATATATATATATATATATATATATATATATATATATATATATATATATATATATATATATATATATATATATATATATATATATATATATATATATATATATATATATATGTGTGTATTTAGTTTTATTATTATTAATCGTAAGGAAAGGCCCTCCACTCCTGGTCCTGGGTAATAATAAATATTTGATTTATATTTGAAGCACTAACTTTGTGGTTTTTCCATGTTATAATTAAAATGTAACTTTGTTTTAAAATCACAATAAATATTTTATTATAACTTTATTAAAATGTCTACCGGTTTCGAAGCTAACCGCTTTTTTATCAAGACTGATTAATACTAAAACACTATCTACTAAATAAAATTCAAAATATTTTGACGGTTATGCAAAGGAGCTTGGGTAGATCTCAAGTGGCTTTATTTTTTTGTTGATTGGCAGACACAGTCAAAAGGGATCAGGGATGATGAGTGATTAGAAACATATTTAATAACGGACTTTCAGAAAAAAACATTTACTTGTGTATTTATTAGTTGTATATTATTATTAATTGCCTTTTTAATTTCCATTATTTCTAAGTAATCTAATTTAAGTCCTCTATTTCATATGTGATATATAATTATACCTTTTTTTATCAAACGAGTGATTATTTTCTATTCAGTGATTGGCAAATTCAGAAAAATTATAATCATTTAGATATCTTCTATACTCTTTACATCGGATGTTATCAACTATGAAACGGTGATAACTACCCAAATATTCTACCTACTGGAAGTGTATTCTTTATAGCAATTTTGTATTGTAAAGTAAACCTTCGACCATTGCAAAATAATAGTCGAAGGTTTACTTAGCTCGGGTCCGTTAAGGCGCATGCTAAGTAAACCCGAGCTAAGTAAACCTTCGACTATTATTTTGTAATGGTCGAAGGTTTACTTTACAATAAAAAAAATCTAAAAGGAATACACCTCCAGTACGTAGAATATTTGGGTAGATGTATGTAAAGGGCATAGAAGATATCTAAATAATTATAATTTTTCTGAATTTGCATAGCCATTCGAAAAATTTACACATTTAAAAAAACATTTAAAAACGTCATTCTTTTGGAAGGAATGGTAGGTCTACATACCTGTAGATATTTAAATGGCATATCTGTCTACGCTACGTATCCCTCGTATTAAATCATCCCTTGCTGACACAGCAGGTGCCCCCAGTTTCCACTTGAGGTAATCCGCTTAACAGAACGACTACCTGCCAACTGTGAATACTGAACACTGAACAGTTAACAGTGAATAGTCCCGCTCTCCAATGGGACAAGACACCTGTACTGATGAATTATAGACTGAGCAAGTGTTTAAATCACCTCCAGGGGGATGTATTCGTCAAGTATCTACGTAAAATTCGGTTAATGGCAACCCATATGCAATACCAAACAATACCAAAAGAACTTTAAATATTTGGCTACTAAGTACTTCAACAATCTTCCTTAAGACAAATTTGAGACATTAAATGCTAAAAAAAATATTAAATGATTTTTTTATATGTAAGTCTAAGAAAGAAAAAATAATAAAAATAATTGTAATAAAAATAATGTGTATTACCAACAAACATAAATAATAAGTGTAAGTCCCTCTCCAATCATACGAGCTCAGTCTCATTATTGGAGAGAACTGCGTTATTCATTTTAAGATAATAAGTAGAAATGTCTAGAAAATTAATATAATTAAAATAAAATATAAAAAAATTGTAACTGTGGCAACCCACACATATAATGTACATCGACTATGGCAACCCACACATCGACTATGGCAATCCACACATCGACTATGGCAACTCAAATCGAGTGACATAGCGAGCTCCCTACACGAGACCAGCAACGAACGGAAGCGAGCCCGACACACTTCGTCACCGCCCGTCCTCAGATCGACACGTACTTCAACTGTTCTCATATTAGAATCACGCGATTATTCTTAAGTATTTTCTTGATTGTAATTTGATAGAACTAAATAAATTTGTGTTAAAAGTAATCCGCTTTCATCTTGCTTCCCTTCTGATAAATTAAAGTGGTATTCAACTAGAAACCATATAACCATACTTTAAAAAAAATTAAATATGCTTATGCTTTCAATTTTTTTTTTGAATTATTGGTTTTGAGTTTGATAAAAGCTTTTTTTCAAGAGTAATTATTTGACAAAATTTCATTTACAAATTTACAACATTTTGAGTGTGTCCAAATACTTGTTCACAAATCTGGTTATCTCCAATTAAAGGAGTTATTTATCATATTACTTTTTTGACATCTCTAAAAATATGAAGAAGAAGTTGGAAGTCTGGGCATTTACGGGGCCTACGACCGTCATAGGCTGTTTTAATTGATCACTTAACACACGTGTAACATTCACCAATTCTACCCATGATTGACAACCACAATACTCAAACTCTTGGAACTTATATATATATATCGCTCACTCCTTTCAACAACGTCATATATATCAAAACTCGTCAATTTTCAGTTGTGCATGTTTTCGGAATGCCCAGAAAATGAACTATATCCCAGCAAAAGCGGCATATTTTTAACTTAATATTCACCCGCTACAGAGCGAAAGTGTTGTTTTTTGTATTTTGATGAAAAAATATTGTTAAATTATTTTTTTACATACACCAAACATTTTTCAAATGGAAAAAAACATCTGTTGCATAGTAGACAGTTCAATAAGTGGCTTGATATTTATTTTTTATACATTTTACTATATTTTAAAACTTTGAAAACGATCTCCAGAAAAATCTTTTTT
Source organism: Brachycentrus maculatus (assembly GCF_059751285.1). Taxonomy (NCBI): domain Eukaryota; kingdom Metazoa; phylum Arthropoda; class Insecta; order Trichoptera; family Brachycentridae; genus Brachycentrus; species Brachycentrus maculatus. The sequence goes on along the minus strand of NW_028281256.1, from coordinate 67,472 downwards.
TTAAATATGACGTTGTGAGTGATATTATACAAAAAAAATTGTCTTTGAAATAAATAAATGTCATAAGTCGTTTATTATTCGTTTATTATTAATAAAACGCATTAAGTGGTTTATTGCAAGTGTTAAATGTTTAAAAAAATTATCCAATTTTGATTAAGAAATAATAAAAATAAAAATAAAAATATTGCAAATCTCCAAGTACGTAAGTACTTCATCAAGGAGTTAGCGTGAGATCTGAAGGAGGTATTGAATATCGATTGTTTCTGTCGCGTTCTCAGACATGTTTGCTTCATTATTTAAGTAGACGCCTAAGGTAAACCCTCCCCTAGATTCATCCCCAACGTAAGGGAGGCTGAATGATTATGCAAATGCTGGCGGCATATAATGGACGGTGTTGTACAATCTACAGTCGCGCTGTGAGCTACCGCCATCCTGTCGAAATTGTGGCGTACTTCGCTCAAGGAAATTTCATTCAAGGCGTACGAATTGAGCTATTCATTTTTTATCCAAAGAATCCCTTGCAAAATTAATAAGTATTGTCAGGGAAGATCCATTTGGAAATTAAAATTGAAATGTTCATTCACGGCGAAAAAGCTTCAGGTAAAACGTTTTTAAAATATCTGCGAATCGCGCATAATTTACGGCATTCGTATAGACAGGTACCTAGTTCTTTTCAGTTGAGCTTTGATTTACAAAAAACTGTTTCGTGAGCCAAGTTTTCTTATATTGGTTCGTTGCAAATTTAAAAAAACCAAAGTTTTATTTATTTTTCTCACAAAAGTTTACTAAAGTTACCAATTCTATAGATATGGTGGCGGTCAATTTTTTTTTTATATGACATGATAAGAGTGTCAAAAATAAAAATTCTGAAAGCAGCATATACGACAAGAGTCCACGAGATTGAGAAGTAGGAACACCAGGATAAGAGAAATATGCTAGATCGGAGATGTAGTTAGGTGAGGAAGGCAACGACGAAGACAATGGTATATGCATATGAGGAAAATTGAACCATACAGACTCCCCCACATTGCATTGCCATGCCTACTCCAAGGTAGACGACTCCTAGGCAGACCTTCAATCAGATAGATTGACAGCTGGGAAACGACATCGCATGAGGCTAATCCTTTTTAAAAACAGGGACGTAAGGCCAAAGAAGCAAAAATATATATTATTTGACTGTATCAAAAACAGGATTTTTACAAACCCAGCCAAGACCAAGTTGAAAGCCCTTTGAGGCCCAGATTTAAATTTTTACTTCGTATTAAAGACGATTTAAAGAGACACCTAATAATAAAATTACATAATTATCCAATTTAATAATTTTATGAGATTTTCAAGCAAATAATCATATGACCAAACATATATTAATATATTTTTTTAAACACATGTATTGCCTTTACTCCATATTTTTATTTGCCCTCTAAACCTTCGCCGGTAATAAAATAAAAATATTCAGAACCATGTTTTGAATTTTTCTACTTCCATATATAATATTTATTGTTCAGTCTTGGAACAATCACCCAAATCTTAGTGTCTCAAGTAAGGAGTTATTATTACATACATAATTATTCAATGTAAATATAACTCTTAAATGGAGAAACCCAGATTTTTAAATAAGTCGACACACCCAATATGTTGGAAATATATTGACAATTAAACGACAGTTTTCAGATGAAAATGGTTTTCGGCGCCGAAACGAAGTATGCAAATTAAACAAGCATATTAATCATTTCGTTTAGCCGAATTTACATGATGAAGGTTGTATACGTACCGGCGTCAGGCATGGATCGAATCACATGTCAAAATATCAACAGTTGACATTTTCCCATTAAGCCCCGAAAATTATTTCCACGAAACTTCCATTTTCCCCTCACTTTACCTATTTTCCCCCTTGCAATAACCTTTTACTAATACCGTTACGCTTTGTCGATCCCATTATTATGTAGCCATCAGTTTATTGATTTTCCTCAATCATTTTTAATTTGACGTAATTATAACCCTATTTTAGCTTATTATTTTTTGACATCTCATCAAAGATGAAGAAGAATATGGAAGTCTGGGCATTTACGGGGCTGACGACCGTCATAGGCTGGTTAAAGTGATCACTTTACACACGTGTAAAATTCACCAATTCTACCCATAATTGACAACCACACTACTCAAATTCTTGGAAGTTCTATATATATATGAACCAATTTAGAAACCTTATTCTTGAATCACTAGAACTTCATTAGAGACATCTATTGGTGAGATGTAAAGAAGCTTTTTACTAAGCAGAAACTCTTATATTAACTTATTCAATTTGATTTACAACTCTTTGGGTTTGTCAGAATAATTCATGGATGCCACAGAAATATATCATGATTCGAAGGCATGGCCTAGGTTACATTATCTTGACATAAAAATCTACTTCAAGAACGTTTCATCGTGATGTCCTTGATGGAAAGGAAATGATTAACCTTTCCAGGAGTACAATAATTGAATTTTTGAATGTTTTTCGCACGTGCTTTGTGGCACATTTTATAAACTTTATAAAATGAAACAACTTTGTTTTAACCACTTTTGAATTCTAAAGAATTTAAAAAATCAGTCTCGCTGCTGCGTTTAACACTGACTGCAGTAGAGTCATTTTATTGTTTGGTAGACCAGTGTATACAGTATATCGTTTCAATAATCGACTCTAAATACTACAAACGCATTAATTAATTGACGGGCAGCATCAACTGGTAAATAGTCATACGTCTGAGAGAATAAAAAATAACAAGAGTTTGATTTGATTGAACTTATTTTTAAAAGGTAAATACTATGAACTATTGTCCAGAACTTTATGTTTTGTCATCTAAGGTCTGGGCACTGCTCACTGCCATATAAGATAAAGTGTGTAACATCATCATATTGCGATTTTGGACAGTATATAAGGGATGCAAATCATACGTATGTTCAGTGTCCACTCACAGCAGAGAATGAAATAAAAATGGATAGATATTACTAAAATGTGACTGCAGAATCAATTAATGAATTAATTCAATTAAAATGAAGTTGTAAACGTTTCTTCATATTTCGTTTTCTGAAGAATAAAGTAAATTGTGTTCTGAGGGAAGAGGTCTTGCAGTTAAGATATTTAATAACGTGGCATATTTCAAATAAGCTGTCACGAGTGCTAACGGGGAGCGAGTAAATCCGTAATAACGACACCAACCCCTTACAAAATCCCCTTCATACCGCAAACCCTCCTGCCCGACATCCCTTATTAACTCCTATAACCCTTGAATGGAAATTTGGAAAAGTGGAGCCTTACGTGATGCCTAATATTGACAACTCGGCAAAGATGAAGAAGAACATGGAAGTCTGGGTGTTTACAGGGCTTACGACCTGTGATATGCTATTTAAGGGATTTTTTTAAATAACCTGTAAACTAGAAAGTTTAAGCCCCTGAAAGTAGAAACTTTTAGGGGCTTATCTGCAGGTAGGATAGTAAGGATAGGGATGGCAAATGTGAAGAATACATCGCAGATACCCAGACCAATTGAAATAAAAAAATCTTGAATTTATTTTGCAACTGGCGAGAATCGAACCCGCGACGCCAGTTTCGTAGTCGAGCATCTGCCCAACTACGCCACGGCGCCTGTCAATGATTTACACACGTGCAATATTCACCATTCCACCCATGAATGACGACCACACCCAATTCTTTGGAACTTCTACATATGCTACATAATTTATCTCATGACCAATCAAATCAATCCACGATTGATAACCACACTACTCATTTTTTTTTAAATCAGTTACGATCTTGCATACATCCAAAAAAGGTTCTCTGCTAAGTAAAAGCTTTCCCAATCCAAAGACATATGGATCTAGTGAACTCATATGTAAAGTGTCATGAGATTAACGAGATATGTAGGAATTCCAAAAAAATGAGAAATGTGGTTGTCAATCATGTGTAGAATGGTGAATAACCTAATCTAACCATCACGCCAGTCCCCTCAGTGGTAGATAGAGAGAATAGAATGTCACACCACTCTGTCACTGCGAACAAACCCACGAACATTGTTAATGTCAAAACTTATCCACAGTCAAAACAATTATAGACTATTTTTAAATCATATTATAGTATGGTCCATAGATTTTTTTAATGCTTTTTATGTTTGATTTTTTAATTATGGATTCGATATTGTGATATCTTTTTGGCATTGGGTGTTTTTAATGACGAGATAAAATCTTGAATGAATTTCACATAAAGAAATATCATTAAGATATAAATTATTAATCGATTTCTCCGCTGTGGGTGTATCAAATGTTTATTTTCTTTAATGTTTTTCGCAGATACTTTGTGGCACATTTTATAAACTTGATAAAATAAAACAACTTTGTTTTAACCAATTTTTACTGGCATACTTTTTCCAACCGGTTTCGACAAGAGCTTTGTCATCCTCAGGATTTATATACTAATTTCATTAATTGATTCGGCAGTCACTTTGTGGTAAAATCTATCCATTTTTAATTAATGTTTATCCATTTTTAATTAATACTTAGTAAATACCACTATTTCTTAAAATCTACTGTGACACGTGTTTCGATGCATTCCGCATCATTTTCAAACACATACGGTGTTTGAAAATGATGCGGAATGCATCGAAACACGTGTCACAGTAGATTTTAAGAAATAGTGGTATTTACTAAGTAAAACATTAATTAAAAATTTATATTCTAATTCTAAAACATTGAAATACTCAAACATTTAAGTACCTACATAAACCCTGAAGATAACAAGGTTCTTGTCGAAACCGGTTGGAAACGTATACCAATAAAAATTGGTTAAAACGAAGTTGTTTTATTTTAGAAAAATTACAAAATAAATCGTCACATGCACTAGTTACACACACTTGATAAAAGTTCACGCATACGGGCTCGTCAATAAAAAAATTCAACACTGCCTTTTAACGATTATGTTTTTTAATGACCTAATCTAACTGGTGATTTAAATTACTATGTTAGTTGTTATTAAAGCAATCTATGAAGGGTGAATTGTGTAGAAACAAGGTCTAGCTTGTGTACTTAATGACCATTTCGGTAAATTGGTTAAATCAGCTGTATGGCACGAACGGGGAGCTTCCAGCTAGGGAATGACGAAACATTGCTACTATTAGAACTTGTTGACACTTCGAACAATTACTACCTTCCATTACAATTTCCAAGGAAGACGATTATTTATTCATCCCCCGAATGTTGGGTGGGTGTAGAATTCAGGAGAGGAATGGGATCGCTTGTTAGCTTTCGATTAATTTCGAGATGTTTTACATATAAGTGTTATAAGATGTGAGGTTTCTACTGATATTTCTTGGTGAAACTGCATTTTATATAATTAAACTACAACTCTTTGATTTATTTCAGAGAACAAGATTTCCCCATACAAATGTACAGTAGAAGGAGTTGTCAAACAAACTGTTCTAGATTCTTCCATATATTATTTAAATAAACCTACAAAAACCTTACTTAAAATCCTTTACGCATGTTAAATATACGTATTATTATAATATCCTACGTTAATTCATTTTATCAGATAAAAACACGTGATTTTCAACCACAGCCTTTTATTGTATATAACTTACAATTTAGTCGGCTTCCCATCTGTCTGATGATGTCGGTAATGACGAAATCCGGTCATTGATCAAATAAAATAAAAGTGGAAAAAAAACTAAAAATTGTTGTTTTATTAAATACATACATACACATATTATGTTAGAAGCAATATTTAAGGCACTTACATAGCGCTTTCCCATTTTGTAACTTTAAAGAAAACTAAATTTTAAACTACCCAACGAACTAATCATCGCACTAATTCCCCACTCTGGTACGCAGAAAACATATTTTTGTGTGTCCTCTTTGTGTGTGTGTGTGTGTGTGTGTGTGTGTGTGTGTGTGTGTGTGTGTGTGTGTGTGTGTGTGTGTGTGTGTGTGTGTGTGTGTTACATCAACCTTTCAGGGCTTACATCTATACTAAATTGTATTAATTCGACAGGGGCTTTACGGTCATTTGTATATAACCAATTTTAATTTTACTTTACAAGACTAGTTTCGAAAACCGCAGATGTTTTCATCGATAAGTGATCACAAAAAACTAAATTATAACATGTGTAGTTTACGAAACTAAAAGTGTGAAATGTAACTCAAATAGTGGTATAAAACAGGTATTTAAATTTTACCTGGTAAACACAACTATTTCTTAAAGAAATAGTGGTAATAACCAAGTGAAGATAATTAAAAATGACAATCTGGTGTTTGATAAGATAAATAAAAATGTTAAATCATCTAAAAACAGCTTTGGAAATTAAAAGACAGAAGCTCGAATAGAGGAAAATTCTATTATTAAAATATTGATTTTTATATTGGTGACGCAATCGAATATCCATTTTTTACAATCGTCCGATAGAATATATTTTCGTTGAAAACAGATTCATTTATAGATATGAAAATTCGCAAACGCAGACAGTGACGGTATAGTACAGTTGTGGGCAACCATTTGAGAGACTGAGTACAAAAATCAATTTTAATATTTATGGTTATTATAACATAAATATGGAATTGTTTATTGGCGTTATTTTTATTAATGTAACTATTTATTTCTAATGTAATGTAATGTTTATTATTGTAAATGTAACTTTTGTTTATTACTTATTTTTTTAAATGTTAAGTTGTACGATTAAATATATATAGATTAAAAATATATTTTTTTAATTTCTTATGATGAGATGCTAAAAGATTAGTTTTCGTAAAATAAAAAAAAAATAGTAAGGGAGTGTTTGCCACATCACGTTCAATGAAATCAGTGTAAAAAAATGACCTCAAACTATTCACTTAAAATTATTTATAGATAAAAAAAAATATTGAATTGCTTATTAAATGCAACTTTTTTTTCAATATTGTTTTTATTTTCAATGAATAAATAATTTTATAAAAAAATTGTTATCATCATATTTTTTGATGGGAAATTCAAAATGTCGTAGTATGTAATTTAATAACCCGCGGGAAGTAGGTTGCCGACCACTGGTATAGTATATCCAGGGACACAAATGAAAATTGGGGATGAAATTTTCCGAACGGTGCGCTATGACGCGTATAGTGTACACAGTATAGCCATTGTGTCGTCGCGTCGCGTCGTGAAGTGTGTACGTCACGTAAATGTATCAAGCCTCATATTCATAACATGTCAAACGCTTGCTTGTGTCACTGGCTGTATTATAGCTTGCTTTTAACATAACATCGAATTTTACAGGTAGATGAGGCACGTTTTAAATTAAAAGATTAATACAACATTTTGATTGTGTCCGAATCCTTGTTCACAAATTTGGGTGTTTTGATGCATTCCGCATCGTATTCAAATACCGTATATGAGGCTAATTAAAATTTTCAGCGTACAAAAATAGTAATATTAGTATGTAAACACTGACTGAGATTTTTATGTCTACCGGTTTCAAGACGTACCCGTACCTTCGTCAGGACAATCTTACAACTATTCTTACGACTATTCACAAACTCACAACTGCATAAAATGTTTATCACATGTGATTTTGTGTGAATAGTGCTATGGTGGTGACGGGTGAGTGGTTATATATTAATATTACTTTTAACATTTTTTTACATATAAAAGTAAAAATGACTTACCACAAAGTAAATGCTTTTAATATTAATAATATTGAGAATTTTATAGACCTTTTAATGAAGTTTTAGATTTTTTATTAAGTTTCATTAGTACTTCTTTCAGTACGTATCTGATAATATCGTAAAGTGAGAATAGGATTCTATGTATAGCACTTGTTTAATATTATATAGCGCCCTCAGGCTTCATGGCAAGCTACCCCTATAAAGGAGGTCGAGTGCGCTATAATATGCATTACTCCCTCGTTTTAGCGGGATAAATACAAAGCTAGCGATCGAATTGCATTTTAATAAAACTACAAGACAAGTCCTTTACTATTCACAAGAATGAGGTATTTTTAATGTACCAGTTTGTATCCGGAGACGTGTTGCTGCGGCTAAGTCTGGTTGAAGAAAATAGAAATACATTTGTAATATTTTTATATGTAAATGCGTATGATATACATGTTTATATCGCGAAAATTAAACTAACCGACAAGCCGCTTCACGCTGGGATAGGCAGAGAGAATGGAATGCAATGTCAGTCTGTATTTGTGTTATTTATTGATTCGGCATTAACTTTGTGGAATGAAATGATTATTTTATTAAAATTTAACACTTGAATATACCACTTTATCGAGTTTTATTTTATTTACGACTAGTTTCGAAAACGACAGATGTTTTCATCTTCTGGTACAAATTAAAACAATATATATTTACATATTGAATAACATTATTTTTACATATTAAAATGGATATAAGTATTAGGTTATGTGCTTTTAAATGTTAGTTTTTATTTGTACCAGAAGATGAAAACATCTGTCGTTGTCGAAACTAGTCGTAAATAAAATAAAACTCAATAAAGTGGTATATTCAAATGTAAAATTTTAATAAAATAATCAGTATTTGCAGACAATCTTCGTCTCTTCCACATTAATGCATCTTTCTCCTCTTATTTCACATACTTGCCGATTATTCTGACTCCTGAACTGACCATGCCCAAGTATTTGAAACACTTGATCAAATAAAAAAATATCGTCAAATAAATAAATTTAGTATATACTGATTTTGTTGGTTTTTGATAATTGTTAGTGTAATATACCTATGCAATTTTATTTTAAATAAATATGTTTTATTTTTAATTATGTGAGAATTTTTCAAAATTTAAAAAATCGAAAATCTTCAAATTAAGTATAAAATTATGAAGAAAAAAAAATAGCGACTAAATTGGCACTTTTTTCAGTATATCATCTTTGAAAAGTGTTGCTTTATAATTTGGATTGAAAAGCTAAAGCTCAACAAATCACAAACAAATATTATGTAAATAAAACTGATAATTTCTGGCAGGAAAGATTTGACTACTCGCTACTATATATATATTTACATATTGAATATCATTATTTTTACATATTAATATGGATATAAGTAATTAGTTATGTACTTTTAACTGTTAAATTAAACTGTATTTTGTATTGAAAAGCACTCCACAAGTGATTTATCACAAAAACGGCGCTACGTTTAGTATAAAAAAAATCAAATAAATGATTTATATTATCCACTGACACTTCGTGATGGAATCGCATTTTTAATTTATTATTAGATTAAAACCAATATTTTTAGCTTTTCCACTTTTTTATTTGACCAGCGACCGGGTTTCGTCGTTACCGACATCATCAGACTGGTCATCACTGGACATCATCAGACCAGTCTGATGATGTCGGTAACGACGAAACCCGGTCGCTGGTCAAATAAAAAAGTGGAAAAGCTAAAAATATTGGTTTTAATCTAATAATAAATCAAATAAATGATTCATTTCACTAGGGAAATATTAAAAACCCATAGAACAAAAATGCTATCTAAATATAATAACAATAATAATAAAACCTTTATCCTCACCCCAAAGGTGCATAGGGCACTGTGTCATATTAACGCAGTGTTATCTTGATCGTTTACACATGAAGGAAAGGTGATCAGCCCTCCGCTTCAGGTACCAGTCCATGGTAATATTGAATAAATATTACAGTGAAAAAATCACTTCTATTTATTTTACCCCCCTTGGGAATCGAACCCGGGACCTCCGGAACGGTAGCCGAGCGTGCTGACCATTACACTACGGAGGCGAACAAAAACATAGAAAGATAATCTCTAACATAGAAAGATAAATAAAATATAATATATGATTGTAACGTATTCAGAGGGCAGTCCATCTAGAAGATGCATAATAACTTGTCTCTTCAGATATTCTAAAACATTTCCGAAATCATGTTATTTGGCACGTGGCTGAGCTTAATATCAACTTGAGGGTATGGTTCACTACGTAGGTGGACATCTAACTATAGTTTTTATTATTTTATTTTCATATTTAAATATTTGGTGCCATCTACTTTTAATAATTCAGCTAAGGTTTTGCTATATTCGGTCCAAATAAGAGAGAGGAAGAGATTAATATAGGCATTTTCAATGTTCATGCATGTACGGGTATGAGTAGAAAAAGTACTAACACCTATGTACCTTCTCGGCTACCAACCATATCCGTGGCTAGTGTATTGACATTTTCAATTACAAACTTCAGCGTGTGGAAGTCTACTATTTCCGATACTTTTTCCAATTTCCTTTTGAAAAATATTTTCGGTTTAACTACTTTTTTTTCAATGTCTAGGAAAGTATTGATAAATATACATAACATTTTTCATTTCGTAACGCAATAATCAATGAATTGCTTAAAATTCACTAATTCTATTGTACATACATACAAACACATTTATACACACGGACTCACATCCATACATATCGCTCACTCCTTTCAACAACGTCATATTTCAAAATACTTGATTTTTTTGGACATCGTTTTTAAAGTTTAAGAATATAATGAAATGTATTCAAAATAAATATCAAGCCACTTATTGAACTTATTACTGTGCAACAGATCTTTTAAGGTAAAACCTGAAGGTTTTCTCTACATTTGATTTTTTTGTATATTTAAAAAAATAATTGAGCATAACCTTTTCTTTAAAAAATGCAAAAACATCACTTTCTGCCCTGTAGCGGGTAAATATTAAGTTAAAAATATGCCGCTTTTGATGGGATATAGTACATTTTCTGTGCATTCCAAAAACATGCACCACTGAAAATTGACATTTTTTTATATATGACGTAGTTGAAAGGAATGAGCGACATATGTATGCTAAACTTAAAGCATAAATGAAGAGTACGGTTTTCACGTTTATGCAAAAGCCTGACTAATTAATTAAAGAAAATAGAAGATTTTTGCTGGAACAGACCTCGGGCCAGGGTTGATCCTTTAAGTGTGTACCTTTCTCTGGATTATCCTGCGGATAGGAAATACCAGCGGACATGGTTCGCAGGAAGTGGTCGGTCCTAATCCAACCCTTTTGGTTATTCAAGTACCTCCATACCGAGAGATTAGTTAATTAACGTTTGCGTAACTAAACTTTTAAAAAACAAATACTTTACTGACCAAATAGCTAAACATCATGTTGCTTCCATGCAGAGGAAGGCAGAGAGAATAGAACGCTTCTCCAATGTCGTTGCAAACAATCTTTGCCTCTTTTATATTTCTTCGCCTCCCATACCTAGAGATTAGTTAATTAATTTATTTATTGATTTGGCGTATAATTTGTAGAACTCCATTTTAATTTATGTATTAATTTTAAATCAAACACAGATTTTTTGAGTCTACTAAGTTGTATTTTATTAACAAAAACACATAAAAAATTATATTGTGACAATTGTTTCGCCTTGTTAGGGCATTATCAAACGAATGACATTCGTTTGATAATGCCCTAACAAGGCGAAACAATTGTCACAATATAATTTTTTATTTGTTTGAGTTAATTTATTATTTGATTAAAACCAATGTTTTTAGCTTTTCCACTTTTTTATTTGACCGGCGACCGGGTTTCGTCGTTACCGACATCACCAGTCTGATGATCTCGGTAACGACGAAACCCGGTCGCTGGTCAAATAAAAAAGTGGAAAAGCTAAAAATATTGGTTTTTATCTATTAATAAATTAAAAATGCAATTCCATCACGAAGTGTCAGTGGATAATATAAATGTTTTAGTTAATAAAATACAACTTAGTAGACTCAAATAATCTGTGTTTGATTTAAAATTAATACATAGATTAGTTAATTAACGTTTGTTTAACTAACTTTTAAAAAACAAAAACTTATTTGACTATATAGCTAAGCATCATGTGGTTTCCATGCAGACGTAGGCAGAGAGAATAGAACGCTTCTCGAATGTCGTTGCAAATAATATTTGTCTCTTTTATATTCATGCATCTCCTATTCATTGTTTCGGGATTCTTTTTGTGGTAAAACATTATGAAATTGTAAAAGGAAAATGCTTGCTTTTTACTTCTTGGGTTTATTTAATTACGACGACTAGTTTCGGAAGCTATGCTTCCATCTTCAGTTCTAAATATAAACATTTTTGTTTATAATTTATGATTGAAACACTTACTTTTCCATTTTATAATTAAAATTGCACTGGCACTGGCAATAATTCAAAAGATATAATAAGAAGTAAAATAAGAATAAAAGTGTTAATATAAACTACAAATAAGTAAATACTTGACTAACAGGAAACAAAAAATGAAATAAAATTAAGAAACCAAAAAAATTAATAATAATAATCAAAATAAAAAAGATAAAAAGAAAAATGTAACCAAACATGCACTACATGAGTGATACGTCTAAAAGAAAAAGGATTAACTATATATTTGAACCTTAAAAGTTTCATTTATTGAATGTTTTTCGCAGACTCTTTGTGGCACTTAAATAAAGTTTATAAAATTAAACAAAGTTGTTTAATTTTAATAAGGTTAAAAGTTTCACTTCAAACGAATATTTTTTGGATTATTTTGCACTATACTTTGATATGTAAAATGTGGCTAATCTAATTTGTCATCCATGGTAAAATTATGATGGTTTCGCGAACGCCAAATTGTTTAATTACCGTCTCTCCTCCATACGAAAAGCTCGGATTTACATGGTTGTGCATACAAAAGACTTGAATTTCGCGTGTGGTCTTTATCCTCATATCAAGTACCCACCCATTACAACTGGGTAATAAATTATTACATGTCATAATGTTCCGCTACGCTTTTAGGGAAATGTGAATAATATCATCCTATGAATTGACGACTAAGATTTATTTCCGTCATCATGAAACCTCCTCGGCTAAGATCTTTCGACTCGCATTTAAATGCGGGAGTCAAAAGCACTTTTGTGCAAACGTCTTGCGTTCGTCGCTTAGAATACCCAAATGTAATGTGTATATAATATGTTTTTACAATGGATGCTTTTCGCTGTGCAGGAATTGGTAAAGGATGAAGGATCAAAATTCTTGTAATTCTTAAATTTTTCTCAATATTATTAATATTTAAAGCATTTACTCTGTGGAAAGTCATTTTCACTTTTATATTTTTTTACAAAAATTTAAGTAATCGTAGTATATAACAGCTCACCGTTTTTTTCAGATATCGTATGTGTTCTTTGATTTTAATATTAAAATTAAGCGAAGTTCTACTAATATGTTTAGAAAGACATGAATCACAAGTTAATTGATATATATCAGAATGGCCTAGGATGTTATTTTTATCTCTTTTATTTAAAAACATTATTCTTCTCCGTTTATTATTTAAAATATCATTAGTTATTGTGGGATATAAGGACTTTTGTTTATTTTTTTTCATTTAAAAGAGAATCAATAAATTCTACACTATAACCATTATTTAACGCAATATGTTTAAAGTGAGTGGTTATATACTAAGATTACTAATATTTTTGTAAAAAAAAGTACTTAAATTTATGGCGCTTCAACAAAAAATCACAAAACAAAAATACTAAACCAGATACTTAACCCTTATATGACACCCTTTATCCATTTAAAACCATATGTTTTCTAGCAGATTACATGAATAGTAGTAAATGGAGAAATTTGGGAACAGGTAGATGATTTTGTATATTTTGGAATCATGTTTTCTAAGGATGGAAAGACTGATAATGATATTGAAAGAACAGTGTATATTAGAAATACAGGAAATGATGAACTGAATTCAGTTATAGCAAATAAAACCCCTCCAGCGAAAGCTTAACTGGCAGTACACAATGAAGTAACCACCCTTACGTATTAAAGTGAAACATGGAGTTAATAAAAGAAGAATAAAGTAGCAAAAAAAAAATTATTCGCCAAATTCCAATATCGTTCTTAAGTAAATGTGACAACATGTTTGGCTTCTCGCGCAGCTGGTCGCATACTGGCTTTGTGTATTTGAGATTACACTCTTAATTCTTGATTCTCATAAAATATCCTTTTTGCATTGGAAAAATAATCAATTCATTTATTTTATTTTAGGTATGTACGTGGGTTTTGGAATAAATAAATGCGTTTTTATTAAAATTCATACGTTTATTTTTCTCTTTGCTACATGTAACATCTATTATATGCGTTTTAAACTAATTATATCACAGATAAAACATTAAACGTAGTATTAAATAAATTAGTTTTTATTACATTTTTCTACACACTTACTCTATGAAGAATATAAAAAGTACAAAAACTTTATACAAAAGTAGTCATATATTTTAAGTCTTAATTTTTAAATGAAAAAAGTACAGTAAAACCTCGATATAACGGACGTATATTTGACGAACTTCGGATATAACGCATACAAAATCCTGTCAAATATTTTTAAAAAATCAAATAATGCATACTTAATTCGATATCAAACAGCAACGTCACATCACGACGCGTGTCCCAAGACAATGAATGGAATTGGTAAAAAGTACCACTGTAAAACTTAAAATAAAAATGGATAGATTTTACCACAAAGTGACTGCCGAATAAATTAATAAAAGAATGGAATTTTGTCTGTGTTTTGTATTGTTTGCTTGTTTATCAAAATTTATTGTTTTTATTTTCCTTTTTTTAATATATTTATTTTAAACTTATTTTTATATAACGGACGTTCGGTTTTAATGGACACACCCCTTATTAGTCCGTTATATGGAGGTTATACTGTATGTAATAAATGTTACAATATCGGATGAATTTTCAACAGTTTTACTGCTTTATAACAAAATATTGATGAACGATTCAAATATCAAAATAAAATAAAATAAAAAAATTCAAATACGCTCTAAATATAATGCGCTATCGGAAAATGTGTAACATATCATATTTTAAAATATTTTTAAAAAAATCTTTATTTTTAGAAACCTTTTTCATTTTTTGTATGTACGACAGAATAGCGAAAAAACAAACAATTTTCTTGAGAATTTTTTTTTAATCAAAGTGATTTTTTTTCTTAAAAAATTGTGTTTATAAAAGATGAGATAAAATTTTAAAAAGCTGAAAAAAAAATATTAAAAAAAAATTTATGTACAATAAAACATATTGTTCCTAATTGACACAGCAGATATTAACAATTAAATACATAATTAAAAATATTTCGAGTGTGTACAAATCCTCGTTCACAAATCCGGGTTTGTCCACTCGGGGGATATTTTTATTAATATCTCTATATAGATGAAGAAGAATTTTGAAGACTGGGCTATTGCAGGGCCTACAACCTATCATAGGCCGGTTTAAGTGATCACTTTATACACGTGTACGTTTCCCATCCTACCCATGATTGACAACCACACTACAATTTTTTTTAGAGCTCCTACATATATCGTAAATCTCATGACGCTTTATGATTGAGTTCATTGAAGCCATTTATGATTGGAATGAGAACGCTTTCCCTTTTTTTAGGTTTGGTATTAATCATTTTATTACCATTTTATTTCAAATGCGAGTTTGCAGCGCCATCGTTCTCAAATTAGTGGTGCGAAACATGTGTCAATTAAAGGATGTGTTTAATATCCGAAAATTTAATAATTTGGTTATCAATCATGTAACGCGTGTATAAAGTGATCACTTAAACTAGCTTTTGATATGTCGTAAGGTCTGCAAATATCCATTGTTCCATATTCTTCTTCGTTTATGTTGAGATATCAATATAAAAACCTTATTATTATTTAATTTGTGTTATATATATTTACACAACATATTTTATATACATATTATAAAACACGCTCATATATGTACATATTTAGGCAATCATTTGTGTATTTATAAAAAAGGATTAACAACGGGTTACAGCCAGCTTGGGCCTAGACAAGGTTCTACTATTCTAACGGCGTCATGGCGTCCCATGTTCCGGAAAATGTTCGCCAAATCAGCGACAGCACTGGTGTTCCTGTGGCGACACTCCCATAGATCCAAGATGTGTTCTGTGGGTGAGCTTTTAGTCGCGAAGAAGTTTATATACCTGTCGACGTTTAGTTTCTGAGCTAGCAATCTCCAGTCATTGCCTCTAGCGTTAGGGGGATCGAGGCAACAGCATAACTGTTTTTTCACAGACTTCGACAGTCTGAACGCATTCATGCTGTCAACAAGGCAAGCGTTTACACCCTTGTCGTTTACTGTCATCGACTTGTGCTTAGCTGATTGATTTTCTTCGTCGATAACGGTAAGAGACCTCTCTGGCAATGTTTTACTGTCGTGATCCATAAATGCATTATTATTAGGACTGAAATTTGTAGTAGCACCCATGAAAGGAACGTTTCCATTCCTCATTTCATCGTTGGCATTCATCGTGAAGACTTGCTTATGCGAGGGATTAACTTTTTGATACGAGACGATCTTAAACTCAAGTTCATTAATGGAATCCGTTTGCTCCATAGTGAAACTGCAGTGTAAAGAATTGGACGTTGAATTCCAGATATGAGAAAAGGGTATTTCTTGATAGCTGGTATTGGGCTTCGCTCGCCATCCGACGCCAATGTCTTCCAAACTGAGGCACAGGTTTGAACCACCGTCTTGGAACCAGAGAGATTTAGGAGTATCAACTAGTACTCCTCCTAGTCTTTTTTCTTGGTCTGAGCAATAGTGTAAAGCGCATGGAGTATCTTCAAACACATATACTCTTATAGAGTAATCTGTCACGAATTCTGCAACGCGTGGGGCGTACACTGCAAGTTTCAGGTTCTTAACAGCTTTTCCATTGAAGCTTTCTCCAGCTAAGACGAAGGTCGAGAAGAAATCAGTGATGAGGTAGACTTTGTCTGCGTCTAGTTGGGTGAATATCGGCGTGTTTATTGTCTCTTGGCCTAGGCTGACGATCTTCCGCCATTCCGTGTGTGGGTGGTCCAGGCTGTGGGTGGTTGGTGGTACTAGCGCGTACACGGACAGGTTCCAGAAGCCGTGCTTGAGGCTCGCGCAGTGGGGGATTTGTACTATGGCCGCTTTGCATAGCTGTATCCCAGGGGGTCCCATCTTGATGACCGGGCTCAACTGCGTAGTGCCTAATTAACGAGAAAAGCATGTATTAAAAAGGTATTACTTTACAATTTAGGGAAATAACTCAAGCTAACATTGCTATTCAGAAAATAACTTTCATATAGTGATTAATATTTGTACATTTAACAATTTTTTAAATTATTTATTCCATTACACACCGCATTATACTCGTACGTCCTATGGATGATACATAAATATGAAGTATATATTGAAGAGTCTCCACATGTTATTTGTAAATGAAAGAAGATGAAATTCTGGGCATTTTAAAGCTGTTTTAAAAATGTTATGCAGTCAGCTTTTTCCATTTTTTTTAAACTCGTGTAACGGTCAACATCTGTATTGAATATATTTTTGATAATGAATAAATTTGTGAGAACAAGTGTGCAAAGTAATCATTAGAGCCAATCAAATGGCCAGACTTCCATCTACTTTTCTTTGTTAAAAAAAAAGATAGATGTTTCGTCGAGACTCTTTTTATATACATATACAAGTATACATTTGGTATACATTTAAGGTGGTATGGGCGTGTGGAGTGAACGGATAACGAGATATTGACTAAAGAAGAATATTTGGCAAATGTGAACAGGAGACCAGAACGGGGATGGACAAAAAATACTTGGCACGACCAGATCAATCAAAATCTAAATTTTGTGGTGTCAAATGCCTGTATGTATGAATGATAAAGACTGGATGTATGAATGTTAAAGAAGCTGGCAGTATATGGGACAGACGGCTGAGGCGTTCCATCAATTCTGCCTGCTTTTGCTGGAAAAAGGCGTAATGGTAGTAGTATACATTTGTTTACGAGTTCCATACCTTCAGGAAAGCTTGACCAGAACGATAGATGCCTTGTCTTAAGTTAAGGGCCCCTTTATATGGTTAAGTATACATTCAGATGCATATTCTAAAGTAGATACATCTACAATGTATAAAAGTACATATTTGTTTACGAACTCCTTACCTTCAGGGAAGCTGGGCCTGAAGCGGTCCTCGCGAACCAGCGACAGGTAGAGCGTCTCCCGGCGGCCGCGCTGCAGCGCCCCCTCGGGCAGCGAGGCGGCGGCGCCGGCCTGCGGCAGCGCCAGGCGCGCCCCCGCGGGCCCCGCCGACGCGGTCGCGCTGGTGGCCGAGTTGCCCACGAACTCGGCGAACAGCCCGGCCACGGCCGGCAAGGCGGGCAGGGTCACAGTCTCGCTAGCCACGTCGAACGTGCACTCGGCTAGGACAAATTGTCATATTATAGGTTTTCACTTAATATTGGATGTTTTAAAAACCAAATTGGACGACTTACAAATCAAATCGAACGGCATATAAATAAAATTGGATGGTATTCAAAACAAATTGGACAGCATACAAATCAAATTGGACGGCATACAAATCAAATTGGACGGCATACAAATCAAATTTGACGACATACAAATAAAATTAGACGCGTATAAAACCAAATTAGACGCTAATAAAATGAAAAAGAACGCTTACAACTTAAATTGGACGCTAAAAATAACGAATTGGACGCCTTATAAATCAAATAGGGCATTTACAAACTAAATTGGACGCCATTCAAACCTAATTGGATTTAAAAACCAAATAGAATATTTTACTTATTAAACTGGAAGCCTTACGAATCAGATTGGACGTGTAACCAACCAAATGAGACGTTTTATCAACCAAATTGGAAGCCTTTCGAATCGAATTGGACGTTTTACAATCCAAACTTGGACGTTACACAAACCAAACTAGACTAATCAAATTGTACATTTAACAAATCCAAATTTGAAGTTTTAAAAACCAAATTGGATGCCTTACTAATCAAATCGGATGTGTGACAAATAGAATTGTACGTTTTACAAAACAAATAACGGTTTTTGTATTGTATTAAGAACAAGTATATTTATAAATTTATTACAGTAAACATTAACCGCCTCCGTAGTGTAATGGTCAGCACGCTCGGCTACCGTTCTGGAGGTCCCGGGTTCGATTCCCAAGGGGGGTAAAATAAATATAAGTGATTTTTTCACTGTCTTATTTATTCAATATTACCCTGGACTGGTACCTGAAGCGGAGGGCTGATCACCTTTCCTTCATGTGTAAACGATCAAGATAACACTGCGTTTATATGACGCAGTGCCCTATGCACCGTTGGGGTGCGGATAAGGGTTTTATTATTATTATTATTAAACATTAAATAAGATAACAACAATAATTTTGAAATAGTTATTTTTGCCAAAATAGGAATGTGTTAGGTTTTGTTTTGTATTTGGGATCTTGTAGTTCTACGTACGTGACCATAAAGTGTGTTGATTGTGATTAGTATGCTTTGCTGGGAGGTGCTTTCATGTGTTATGTGAGAGTTATTTTTATATGTAAGGATTGTTTAAGCTGTAATTTGTTGAATATTTCCTCAGAGGGAGTCTGTCACGGACATTGACATATATATATTTATTTTTAACATACATTTTGGGACAAAAATAACACTATTTTATGATGCATTACTCGTACCACCCCAACCAATAATCCCATACTGTAGAATAGACTGATATAAAGGGTAGTAACTTGATATTATATGATATGAGGACATTTGACGCAAACAAATTTAAAAATGGTTCAAAATCTGCAACATTCCATAATAAAAAAAAATGTACCCCGTCATAAATATAATCAAAGGTACAATCCAATCTTGATATATAAATATTATTTTTTGACATTTCATCAAAGATGAAGAAGAATATGGAAGTCTGGGCATTTACGGGGCTTACGACCGTCATAGGCTGGTTTAAGTGATCACTTTACACACGTGTAACATTCACCAATTCTACCCATTATTGTGATTATAATCCGTGATTTGGATCTCACATACTAATATAAGAGTTTCTGCTTAATAAAAAAGCTTCTTTACATCTCACCAATAGATGTCTCTAGTGAAGTTCTAGTGATTCAAGAACAAAGTTTCTAAATTGGTTCATATATATAGAACTTCCAAGAATTTGAGTAGTGTGGTTGTCAATAATGGGTAGAATTGGTGAATGTTACACGTGTGTAAAGTGATCACTTAAACCAGCCTATGACGGTCGTAAGCCCCGTAAATGCCCAGACTTCCATATTCTTCTTCATCTTTGATGAAATGTCAAAAAATAATATGAAAATAACTCCTGTAATTGGAGATAATCCAGATTTTGTGAACAAGTATTTGGACACACTCAAAATGTTGATATATAAACATTTAAAATTACTGCCGGTACGTGGAACATTGTGGATGAGTAGCATCGTTGAACAACAGACAAAAATATCGAAATCTTTTAGTACACAACCATGATACACGATTTACACACAACGAATGTTTGATAGTCCCAAGAATTAATAATAAATATGGGAGTCGAACTCTGCTATACATCGTTCCGAACATTTTTAATTTGTTGCCGACGGATGTTAGAGGTCAAAATAAAATATGGAAAAAAGGCAAAATAAAGGAATGGGTGAATGATCAAGACTTAATTTTATGAAAATTGTAAAATGTTTAAATTCTTAATTTTTTTCTCTTTTTTTGTGAGTATATATTAGATTAAAATGGTTAAAAACAATACAAAATGTAATCAAAAATAACTCCACCGACAAGATATACAAGGTGGCTTGGTGGGTCCCTGCAAAATCCATTTTTTAAATATGTTAATAATTATGTTAAAATATAAATTATGTTAATAAAAAAAATAATAAAAAAATAAAAAATAAAAAACAAAAAAGGAATTGTGTATTCTTCTTGTAATTCTTAGATGTGTATTAGATGGTTCTATGTACGTTTCTACAAACTTTGTTAATTTTGATTCGTGTGATTTTCTGGGAGGTGCCTTATTGTGTTATATGAAGGTAATTCTTAAATATACATGAAAGCATAGTTTAAACATATAGATGTTTGACTATCAAAAGTTCTAATTTGTTGAATACTTTCAATGTGATTTGTATCCACCATAGTTTTTTGAGAGACATAGTACGGTATATGGTTTAACTTACAGCTCGAGAAGCAACTGCTCGAGGAGTGGTCCGATTCAGTGTAGGGTTTTTTGTCGTAATTATCACTTTCGCTGTGAGAGGCCACCAAATGATCCAAGGGAAGCGCGTAACTGAAACAAATATATTTGTTAATAATAATGTAAATATTCGTTTATTCAAAATCTTAAGTCACCTAAAGTTGTCCACCGATTGTTTTGAAATTTTAAAAAAGACTTGCAACATTATGAATATATCCAAATACTTGTTCACAAATCTGGATTCTCTCCAATTGGTAGTATTTTTTTACATTATTTTTTGACATCTCAACATAGGTGAAGAAGAATATGAAAGGTTAAGAATTTAAAGGGCTTATGACCGTCAAAGGCTGGTTTAAGTGATCACCTTACACACGTGTAACATTCACCAATTTTACCGATGGTTGACAACCACACCTATCAAATTCTTGTAATTTAATTATATATTGTTCAAATTCGAAACATAGTACTTCAATTTCTAGAATTTCATTAGAGACATCTGTGGTGAGATGAGAGAAGCTTTTTATTGAGTAGAAACTCTTTAATTTGTATGTGCAGTCCAAATCCTGGATTATAATGACATACTTGAGAAACGCTAAAATATTTTTATTTTTATTTTTATTTAAGCTTATAATTTGACCGGTTTATTTATTTGCAAAATTTTTACTGTGTCCAAATACTGTAACACAAATCTGCTGCAAAATTCCTGGTTTAAATGCCAAACTCTTTCCAAGTCTAATACAATACAAGTGTTTAATTATTTTATAGTTAATTCAAAATACCTGTTACTAAGGTGGGGAACATCGTAGTGGTGCTCGCTGGATCTGGGGGGCGGATGTGGGGGCAGGTCCCACTGGACCCCCGCCCCCGAGCCGGCCCCCGGCCCCCCGTGGCGCGTCAGGTCCGGCTGCAGGGAGAGCGACTTCTTCTCCGGGTCCGGATAGAACTCGGGCCGGAATTCCGCTTTGGAAATAGTACAAATGCAGTTGGAATCTCGAAAAGTAGAAAAGTACCTATCCGAAGACAGGCGCCGTAGCGTAGTTGGGTGGGTGCTCGACTGCGAATCTTACGTCGCGGGTTCGATTGCAAAATAAATTCAAGAAAGATTTATTTTCGATTGGTCTTTGTGATGCATTTATCAGATTCATCTTCCCTATCCTTACTCTCCTACCTGCATAAAATACTCTAATAGAGGATTTCAGGTTTATTCCTTTTAAAAATATTAAAACAGTGAGCTTTCGCAAAGCACATTTGATTACCCTGGGAGCTTTAAAGGGTATCTTGTAATATTTTTATTTAAGAGCTAACTAACTGACTATCATGCCGCTTCCGGCAGGGGCAGGCAGAGAGAATAAAACTCCACATCAATCTGTCTTCGAAAAACATTTTTCGATTCTGCCACATTCATGCATCTCTCATACACACCCGCCAATTACTCCGACTCCCGATCGCATTTAATAAAACCTTACATAATAAATCAACCAATCAATCCCTTACCCGCACCCCAATGGTGCATAAGGCACTGCATCACATAATTCCAGTATTCAATATCTATTCCATTAGTCTGAGGGAGTGTTCCGAAGCGGGATACTTGTACGTCTTTCATGAGTGTTCTTGCTGACGTTCTAATCTATTTTTACATATATTCACTTTAAATTTTAGTTTGAAATGTATGTATTAATTATTATTGAATTGAAAAACAGATTTAAGTTCCTTTTTTTTAGACTTTCTTTTTCATCTTTTTTTACTTTTTTTTTATTTTCTGTTAAAGTCAAGTATTTGTTTATCTTTATAAAATTAATAAACTTTGTTTTCACCACTTTTTGAAACGTAAAAAAAGTGATGAAAATAAAGTTTATTAATTTTATAAAGATATTATAAAATGTACCTCAAAGTATCTGCGGAAATATTCAAGAAATCAAGTATATGTAGTTTATATCAAAACTCTTAATCTAATTTTTACTTCTTATAATATCTATTGTATTCTTGCCAGTGCCCTTTGCTATGACCGAAATATAATGTATACCCACACAGGCCATGCCTTTGTTGGATCTTTTTTTTGTATTTGTGTATTTTTTTAAATTGTACTAAACTGTAAGGGTAGTAAGTTAACTGTATATTTACCTGATCTCGCCATATTGTAAAGAGAATGGTCTCTTCCTTTTCTCTTGAAAAGTACGTAGGCGATGCAACCAAGGATGGCGAATACGACGATCGATATCGAAATCCCAACGTAAAGTCGAACGTCGCTGGGTGATGCTGTGGACAAAGAACACATATTATTAACAAAGACTCCAAGAAGCATATCTGGCAAGAGTATACGAAACAGAATAAGGAACAACAGGATAAGGGAAATATGCGAGATCCAAGACGTCGTTAGGTAGGGAAGATAATAAAAATACAATGGTATGCGTATATGAAGAGAATGGAACCATCCAGACTCCTCCACATTGCGCTGCATGGCTAAGCCCAAGTTGACCACCAAAGAGATGGATTGACAGCTGGGAATCGACGTCGCAGGAGGCTTATCCCTCTTAAAAACAGGCCACAAGGCCTACACCAAGCAGAGGAAGAAGAAAGACAACATAAAAAGTTCGAAATAGAAATAAACACATGCTGAAAGAGAGTAAGGTAAGCAACTAATAGACCTGAATAAGGCCGATCATGTCATACAGCACAGAAACAAGAACTGACACAACGAGAACAAAAAGCCTTCTTACAACCACCGAATTGAATAGTATACTATTTTTCATTTCACTAGGGAAATATTAAAAACCTATTGAACAAAAATGTTATCTGATTATAGTCTTTTTTTATTATCTTAGGACATCCGAAATGAAGACTCTACTTGCAGGCCTAACACTTCGCGACAGAGTAAGAAACTTTTAAATAAGAGGAATCTGCGATGACGAAGATGCTGTGCGCTGGGGAAGAGTAAGAAGACGTTTCTGGAGAGATAGAAAACAAAAATCCACTTAATCATAAATAAACCTTGTACAAAATGTTTTTTTCGGTCTTCCTCTGCTCCTTTTTCCAACTACATTTGCCTCATAAATTTGTTAAACCGTTCTATCCTCGCTCATTCGTTCCACATGTCTAAACCATCTCAACACACTTTTCTTACTTTTATCGATAATGCTTATCTCCGCTTTGCATTCCTCCCTAATTTCATCATTCGAACATCTTTCATACATCGTTTTGCCGCACATTCGTCAGAGGGATCGCATTTCGACTGCATTCAGTCTGCTTTCATCCTATAATTATTTTTTTCAACTCCTTGCTTCACTTCCGTACATTATACCACTCATTCTTTTCAACTGCTGTTTAAAAACAGAGAACGGGAAACATTTCGCTTTTCGTCTGAAAATATTATTACCATTAATCTGCATAAATACTGATTTTAAAATAATAAATACTATACGAAACTTGGAAAGAAATCTTCTATTTTTTCCCCCGTTCGCCAGAGATACTTTCATATCTCATTAAAAGCCAAGTTATTAATGAAGTTTCCAACAAAAATACCAGATAATCAGAAACGACGAGGAACGCGCCAAGTAATTTTAAACTCGCTTGGGAAAGAAAATAATTTTAAATTGGTGCTTTATCTATCAGAAGTAGCTCGGACGAGAAAGATTGGAACTTTGTAACGGGTACTACATAGTATAACATAAAGATCGTAATTCAAAGACATTTGTATGTAAATTAAGCTCTCGTAGTGTACCTACTCGCCTCCGTGGTGTGATGGTCAGCGTGTTGAGCTACCGAGCTGGAGGTCTCGGGTTCGATTCCCAGGAGGGTGAAAATAAAAATTAGTGATTTTACGCTGTAATATTGATTTAATATTACCCTGGACTGGTTCCTGAAGCGCAAGAATGATCACCTTGCAAATGATCAAGATAACCCAGCGTCAATTCGATACAGTGCTCTATGCACCATTGGGTGCGTATAAGGGTTATAAGTAAGTAAGTAAGTGTACCTACATATCCTCCTTGTTATGTTCGATTATTTCTCAATAAACAGAAATCGGTATACGTCAATCAGCCACAACATTTTGAGTGTGTCCAAACACTTGTTCACAAATCTGGATTATCTCCAATGATTAGAGCTTTTTGTCATATTATGGATATGAAAAATAACTCATATAATTAGAGATAATCCAGATTTGTGAACAATTATTTGGACACACTTAAAAATGTTGTAAATAAATTATCTGGTAAAATAATAAAATGAAAAATACATTTTCTGGCGTTTCTCATTTACGTGATTGTAATCCAGGATTCCGACCTCACATACATATGAAAGAGTTTCTGCTCAATAAAAAAGGTTCTTCATCTCACCAATAGATGTGTCTATTGAAATTCTAAGTGATTCAATTATGTTACGAAATTTAACTTTATATAAGAGTATATATATGTTTCAAGAATTTGAGTAGTGTGGTTGTCAATAATTGGAAAAATTGGTTAATGTTACACGTGTGTAAAGTGATCACTTAAACTAGCCTATGACGGTCGTAAACCCCGTAAATGCCTAGACTTCCATATTTTTCTTCATCTACATATCGGCTGTCCAAACTCAAAATACAGTAAGGGAAATTTTTTTCGTAGTAGGTTTTTTTTTTGCATTTTTGGACTTAGTAGATTCTACTTAGTCCAAAAATGAAAAAAAAACGTACTACGAAAAAATGTCCCTTACTGTGTTTTGAGTTTGGACAGCCGATATGTTGAGATGTCAAAAAATAATTTGGATCTTTGTAACGGGTACTACATACATATAACATAAACATCGTAATTCAAAGACATTTGTATGTAAATTAAGCTCTGAGTAAGAAGTTAGGCTACAATCGTGTTTGTGCATATCCTCCTTGTTATGTTCGATTATTTCTTAATAAACGCAAATCGGTAGGCATCAATCATCCATGTCCGGCGATTCGATACGCGTAAATGCTTTTGTGGTATGCATATTAACACCTTAATAATAACACTGTATGTAAGCTTTCTCCTACAGAAACCATCGCTGATAACTCGATAACATACCGCGTTGAATCAGCCGACCAAACGCCAGGGGCATATTTATCATATATTTATAAAATAAATTATTTATTGATTCCGCATAACTCTGTGGAATGATATGATGATTATTTATAAAAAAATAAACACTGGTATATTACCACTCATTGAGTTTTATTTCATTACATACGACAAATTAAATTTGCGAATCACATAAGTGAAACTAACCACTCATTTGACTCACATATAGTACACTTAACCTTTCCAGGAGTACAATAACTGATGTCCGACTTTCTCTGGGGAGTGTGTTTTTGAAATTATGTAAAAATAATTAAAATACAAAATAAAGCTCACCATCTCTAGGTTTTGTTTTATGACAAAGTTAAATACAAATATCCACAGATGGCATTACTTTACAAATTACATCAAACCGACTGATAGATAGACTTCGACGTTCATTAACGTCCATACTCCCGGAAAGGTTAAATTATTATACTTAGTCACATACAATGGTCAAGTTATGAACTATTTGGACAATTATAAAAACACAAAAAAAAATTCTGATGAAACATTTATAATTCATATCCTTCTAACCCTTATCCGCACCCAATGGTGCATATGGCACTGCATCATATAAACGCAGTGTTATCTTGATCAAATACATGAAGGAAAGTTGATCAGCCCTCCGCTTCAGGTACCAGTCCAAGGTAATATTGAATAAACATTAAGGTGAAAAAATCACTTATATTTATTTGACCCCCCTGGGAATCGAACTCGGGACCTGTAGTACGGTATCCGAGCGTGCTGACCACTACACTATGTAGGCGGAGTATATCTATTCCAAAATACGTCACCATTATTATCTATACTCCCATTAAAAAAAATATTTAAAAAATGAAATCTAAAAACATATTTGTTTTAAGAATGACGCAGGGTGTTTATAAATTATCGTACACATTTTACTTTGGAATTATTTATACTCGTATTAAAATCGCGGTAATTCTAGCATAGTAACACGAGAAGTCCTGGTAACCAAAAGGTTAAAAACAACGAAATAATTCAGCGCGATGCACACCCGTATAGATATTCTTCTTCATCTTCAAACCCTTATCCACACCCTAATGGTGCGTAGGGTACTGCACCATATAAACGCAGTGTTAACGCGACCCTTTAAACATGAAGATCGTGGTGATCGATTAGCCCTCCGCTTCGGGTACCAGTGAAAAAAAATCGCTTATATTTATTTGACCCCTTCCCGTAGGAATCGAACCTGGGACCTCCAAAACGGTAGCGTGCTGACCATTACACTACGGAGGTGGACAAACTATGTAGATAAACTGGATAGATGTACCGCTACAAATAACTACATACATCATGCATACATTATAATTCATATCAAGATAAAACACAAATAAAGCCAACTATATATTCGTGTGTGTATTCCGTAAAGCGTTCCAGCCATAATTCAGCAATCAAACTGTGTTTGACACATTTTTGAGTTATTGTTTTGGGTGATAATGGCCGCACGGCTTAGGAAAGAATTCATCGGACACCTCCAGCTAACAACAATGGAACAATGGGCAATGGAATAATTTTATACGGTGTATGAATGGGACGGCTCTTGTTTATTTTCCCCAACCACGGCACGATATTAAACCCCGTTTTCACCATCTCGTATCATAAATATCATTATTGTTAAGGTAAAGCTTAATTCGTTAAAATCAGTGGTTCCAAACATAGTACCGTAGAACGGGGCTACTTGAACTTTGATGTGTTACTGATGAGCCCAGTACAAAAAAATATATAAATCTGTATTTGGTCTACAATAATGAACGTATAAGTGTCACCTGTCAGAGAAACAATGAATCATGTCGATACGTTCATTATTGTAGACCAAATACAGATCTTAATAATAAAAAATGTACTGGGCTCAAGTAACACATCAAAGTTCAAGTAGCTCCGTTCTACGGTAACCAAAGAGTCAATTATGTACATAACAACGATAAAAAAAATCTTCAAAGACAAATCTGTGTACACCTTTATTATAATGTTAGATCTTTGTTAAATTGCGGGTACACTGAAAAAAACTATATTTTACACTGAAATATCAGATGCTAAAGCATTATCAGCTCAAGTGAAATTGGCAGTTGCAAGCCAAACGTTCTTTTTAATGAAGTTTATGAATGCTATAGAATATCCGGAAAATGACACCTTTAGGTAGAGATTTTCCCTCTTCTTCTTTTAGAATATTTAGTAGTTAAAAAAGCTCTGATCTATATCGAAAGCTGGTCAGAACTTTATTCCTTTCTTTGGGTTTTGCCCACCAACTATTATTTCTACTCTACTTGGGCAAGAAGGATTTTTTTGTTTTTTTTTTGTAAATCACAAAAAATCGATTGATACATGCCACAAACAACTGATATTTTTTATTTTGCTGTTAATAACCTTCAAAAAATGTTGAAAGCCAAATCTATTTGCAATTCTAGTAGATATTTTTAATTATAGACCTATGTTAAATTACGGGTACACCAAATAAAACTTAATTTCATGCTTAGTAAGGATTTTATTCATTGGTGAAAAATCTTGGCCAATATATGCGGAGAACAACGATAAAAAATGTTTTGAGAGGCATCTCTGTTTGCAATTTTAGAACTCATAGTTATATTCATAATAATTTTAGACCTTTGTTAAATTACTGGTACCTACACTCAATAAAACTTGAATGCATACTAAACAAGGATTTAATTCATTGAAAAAAAAACTTTTGAAAGTAATGTATTCATAAGACCACTACTTATTGCGAATACAGTCCTTGCATCTTCTTTGAAAGTTCGATCAAGTCAGGTTTGTATGTCGTTATTTTAGCACGTTTCCAGGTTCTCATCAATAAGGCGATTTCTCAGTTTGCTTATGATATGGTTCATGCTCCAAAAATATTGTTCGCATGAATTCGTAGGGTCGAAGAGCCTTTCCGCTGATATTTGTACCGGAGCCATACTTAAATGGTCAAAGAGTTGCATGCGGTTCCCGAGCCACACTTTGCCAACCTATGGTTTCAACCAACATTTCGTTTTTTTAAAGTTTGTCATGAGAATTGCGGTGGACTGGAATAAAAGATTATTTCTTGAATCTTGTTTTGCAGATACTTTGCGACACATTTTATAAAACTTTTAAAAAATTAAACGAAAATTTTAGTTTTTAACCAGTTTTATTTTTGGTACATTTCTCCAACCGTTTTCGATAACCTCGTCATATTAAGGGATGGATACGAACTAATCTTCAAACTGTGAAAAATTAATAGTAAGGTGAGAGGCGGGATTAAGGAGTAGGTAATTAAGTGAGGTTTGAAGTGAAAAGGGATGGAGGCATTAAAAAGGTTAATTATAAAAAGTAAATTATAAGCTTAAATAAAAAATGAAAATTATATTTTATAGCGTTTCTCACTTTGCGAATATAATCCAGGATTCGGACCTCACATAAAAATGAAAGATTTTCTGTTTAATAAAAAAATCTTCTTTCATCCCACCATAGATGTCTCTAGTGAAGTTCTGGTGAATTCAAACACAATGTTTCGAGTTTGATCAATATATATAGAAGTTCTAGGAATTTGAGTAATTCTTCCAAGAATTTAAGGTGGTGGTAAATCATTGATAGAATTGAAAAATGTTACACGTGTGTAAAGTGATCACTTAAACCAGCTTATGGCGGTCGTTAGCCCCGTAAATGCCCAGACTTCTTCTGCTCCCTGCTTCTTCATCTATGTTGAGATGTCAAAAAATAATATGATAAATAACTCCTATAATTGGAGATAACCCAAATTTGTGAATAAGTATTTAGACACACTCAAAATGTTGGTTTAGTTTAATTTTAATTCAATTAACATCACAAAGAAATAATTTATTAGCACTGCAATCGAAAGCGTTACTGTACCAAAATCCACGTACTTAAATAGCGTTAAGTGAGCTTTTACCCTATTCTCTAAATTGTGTTGGTGCAATCGACCCGAAAGGATTGAATTTCATGCGCCCAGAAATACACGCAGCTTAATAGCTTACGTTAGTACGTAGCATTACATATATTCTACATTCTACCAGTACAAAGCTCCGCGATACACCAAGTGTGTACAAGTCGTAAATAAAAAAGGTATTCCTGTGTATGCGGTTGTAAAGCATTACTATATCATTTGGTATTATATCAAATTAAGGAACCCTCCATTCACTGGATCATTAAAATGCCGCCAGGTATGTACATTTATCATTATAATATTTCTTTTTTACAATACGTATCAAATTGTATCCTTTATGATAAAAGACAATTGACAACAAGAATAGTGTAAAAAATATAATTTCTTGAATGTTTTCCGCAGATACTTTGTAGCACATTTTATAATATCTTTATAATTTTTTTTTTTCACCACTTTTCTTATTAATACAATTAAACCTACCGGTTTTGATTTATGATTTTTATGGAGTGTGTGGAAGTTTTTAGTGAGAGTATTTTAATGTTTTTGATTTTAAGTAAATCCTGATGATGACAACGTACTATCGAAACCGGTAGGTTAAAATGTATTAATAAAAATGTGGTGAAAACAAAGTTAATTAATTTTATAAATATATTAAAAATATAAACTTTTAACGAATGACAATAACTCAATGATTTTCTTAAAATTTATTAATTAAATATGGATTTTGAAAGAGATTAATGTAGATCTAATTGAAAAATATTGGTAAAAGGGGAAATTTTGGGACAGGTAATTAATTCCTTACATTTGGGTAGTAAGTTTTCAATGCATTGAAAGATTTTATTTATTGTTTCGGCATTAACTTTGTGGGAAGACATGTTACAATGATTAAAGAAAACACTTGTTTTTTACCACTCGAGTTTTATTATAGACTACATGTTTCAGAAGTTAAACTTCCATCATTCAGGTCTGTATAATAACTAAAATATAAAATATAAAATTGTTCTATAAATAAGGAGAGGGGAAAGTAAAGGGAAAGGGTTAGTCAAAAAAGAAATATAAAAGAAAGGGTTTTTATAGAAAGATTCATAAAGATATAGAAATGAGAGTGAATGCTGGGTACAAAGTGAATGATTCACTGAAAAAAGTTATAACAAATAAAAACCTATTAGAGAAAGCTCAACTGGCTGAAAACGGAGTCCTAGTTTCAGCTTTAATGTAAGGAAGCAGAACATGGAGTTGGTAAGAAGAATGAAAATAGACGAAAATAAATGTATACATGCAATTGAATTGCGATCTCTCAAGCAAAAGAGCGGTAAAACAATATATAATAGATGTTTGAATGGTGAAATAAGGAAAGAATGCAATGTATTATCGGTAAATAAAGAAAGGCGTGTTAAGATGGTTTGGGCATTGCGGAACGAATGAGTGAGGAAAGAAACTTGACATCGCAGGAGACAAATCCCTTTAAAAAATAGGACATGACGGCTACACCAAGAGGAAGAAGAAGAAGTTCTTCACTTTATTCTTCTTGATATAAAAGAAACGTGTTTAATGCAGACGGTAAATGTTTTAATGGTGCATGTACCATATATATCGTATCAAAATAAGGCCGATCAACTGTTTTATCGAAATGTATTATTGTCTTTCAATTTGGAATGACGTCAATATCCAATTGACCTAATTATTTTTGCGAATAATTGCGATTGGAATAGCATTGATACGACATTCAACTAGAGGCTGTGTGCTGTAGATATGTATCTCGATTTAAATGCAATAAATTCCAATTGAAGACCTTAGGGCGAAAACCACACATGTAACAAAATCCGTTTATTTAATAAAAACCAAATAACTTTGTTAACATTATTACATAAAGCAGTATACTTTTCACTAATTTGAGAGACATGCATTTTTTTCATGTTCCTTTCTTTAGTTGCCATTAATAAATAATGACAAACAACCAAACATCTCACCGCTTCAAAGACAGAGGAAAAAGTAACGCCATACCTATTCTATATTCATGCATCTCCTCATACATACCCGCTAATTATTCCGACTCCTGACCTGTCCGCAATCAAGAATTTGACTCTTGATAGTGACAAGTTTTCTTTGGTCTTGCCCTGCTCCTATTTCCAACTACATTCTTCTCAGAAATTTGTTCTACTATTCTTTCCTCACTCATTGCTTCCACACGTCCAAACCGTCTCAACAAACCTCCTCATACATACCCGCCGATTGTTGCGACTCCTAACCTGACCACTTTCAAGTATTTGGCATACCTGATCGTGCTATGTTTTTCTCGGTCTTCCTCTGCTTCTTTTCTCGCTAACATTCGCCTCATAAATTTGTTTTATCGTTCTTTCCTCACTCATTCGTTCTACATGTCCGAACCATCTCAAAACACCTTTCTTAATTTTATCGATAATGCTTATCTCAGCTTTGCACCTTCCTTATTTCACTATTCGTACATCTATTATACATCGATTTGTCGCACATTCTTCTGAGAGATCGCATTTCGACTGCATTCAGTCTACTTTCATCCTTCTTCCTTCATCGTTAAAAAACACATGAAAATGATTTTTTGACAATTTTTACGCTATGACATATTCAAACGAATGTGAAGTGATATTTTAACAATAAAATACAACTTAGTAGACTCAAAAAAACACCGTTTGATTTAACATTTAGTACATAAATTTAACGATAATATACAGCTTTTTAACATCTATCATACAGCTTTTTGCCGCACATTCTTCTGATAGATTGTATTTCGACTGCATTCAATCTACTTTCATCCTTCTTTTTCCATGCTTCACTGACATACCAGGACTCTTTGTACTGCCAGTTTAGCTTTCGCTGCTTGGCTTCTACTTGCTATAACTGATTTCAGTGCACCATTCACTCTGTTCCCAGCATTCAGTCTCCTCATAATATCTTCATCAATTTTTCTATCCCTAGAAAGGGATTCTTCCCAAATATACGAAATCATCTACATATTCCGTAGTCTTCTCATTTAAAACTTTATGCATATATTATTTTTGACATCTCATCAAAGATGAAGAAGAATACGGAAGTCTGGGCATTTACGGGGCTGACGACCGTCATGGTTTAAGTGATCACTTTACACACGTGTAACATTCACCAATTCTACCCATTATTGACAACACACTGCTCAAATTCTCGGAAGTTCTATATATATATATATATATATATATATATATATATATATATATATATATATATATATATATATATATATATATATATATATATATATATATATATATATATATATATATATGAACCAATTTAGAAACATTGTTCTTGAATCAATAGAACTTCACGAGAAACATCTATTGGTAAGATGTAAAGATGCTTTTTACTAAGCAGAAACTCTCATATTAGTATATGAGGTCCGAATCCTGGATTATAATCACACACATGAGAAACGCCAGTTGTTACACGTGTGTAAAGTGTGTCACTTTATCACTTTATCAAATCGTTCAAACATTCGTTGTTACACGTGTGTAAATTGATCACTTAAGCCAGCCGATGACGGTCGTCAGCCCCGTAAATGCCCAGACTTCCATATTCTTCTTCATCTTTGATGAGATGTCAAAAAATAATATGAAAATAACTCCTGTAATTGGAGATAATCCAGATTTTGTGAACAAGTATTTGGACACATTCAAAATGTTGTTTATACTTATATTTACATTCATCTCTTACAAAAATCATAACTTTGGATTTGCCAACATTCATCAGAAAATCACTTTCTATACAAACATTTAACATTTTTTTAAAAATTAATTTAAATATTTTTTTACTATTATTTTAGATTAAATTTGATGACTTAATTACAAAAACAGTAAATGAATAAGAAATATCTCAAATCGTAAACAAACTAAAGATTATTGTATGTACATAAGTTCTTTGATCTCTGACTCTACAATGATAAGCAAAAGATAAAATTTTATTACGATTATTTACTACCGAGAATGTAGTTATTTCGTGTAAAGAGACCTTTAATCATGACATAAATTCACTTCAAATTTTATGATTAAAAAAACATTTAAATATTTTGATAATATAAATTTATTAAATTGTCCAAACATCTCACATTTCCTCCGGTACGAAAAACGCGCTAGGCGCGTTTGCCTGACAATTAATTATTCAAATTATAATTGCGTAATTGAAAGTATAGCTTTACAGTTTTATGTCAGTATAAAATGAATAAATTAATACAAAAAATAATAATTTAATTTAATGTACGAAGGTATAAATTAAAGTGTAAATTTGAGTGTAAACTCAGCTTTAGTCTCATCAATGAATAATGTTTATACTCACTTGTCACAAAGTAAGTATAAACATGAGCCGCGCGTGAAAGCTACGCACAAATAAAGCAGTGTGTACTGGTGTATATAACAATGAATTCGTTATTTTTTAAATACTTTTTCGGGTTTTATAATTCCATCTTATAATTGTTCGCTATATGTATATTAAACGCAGTGAGAGTGTTAATAACATAATTCAACAGTAGCTAAGCAATGTTTTGAATGTGTCCTAATAAGTGGAGAAAAACCATATTTGTGAACAAGTATTTGGACACACTTAAAATGTTGTGAATAAGAATAAGTGGTCAAATTATAAGCTGCATAAAAATGACGTTTTCAGGCGATATAAAAATGTAAAAATAATTGGGGTCCGAATCTTGCATATATCTAAATAAAAGGGTCTCTGCTAAATAATAATAATAATAATAAATCCCTTACCGCACCCCAATGGTGCATAGGGCACTGCTTCATATGAACGCAGTGTTATCTCGATCGATTACACATGAAGGAAAGGTGATCAGCCCTCCACTTCAGGTACCAGTTAAGTGTAATATTGAATAAATATTAGAGTGAAAAAATAACTTATATTTATTAAACCCCCCTGGGAATCGAACCCGGGACCTACAGAACGGTAGGCGAGCATGCTGACCATTACACTACGGAGGCGGACAAAATGCTAAATAAAAGCTTTATCAATACGACATAGATGGCGGATGTGAACACATATGTATTATGTCGTGAGATTGATCATACATCTAGAACATCCAAAAATTTGAGTTGTGTGGTTGTCAAACATGGGTAAAATGGTAGATGCCGCACGTGTGTAAAGCATGTTGGGTCATAAGCCCTGTAAATATCCAGACTTCCATATTTTTCTTCATCTTTGTTGAGATGCCAAAAAAGTAAGTATGAAAGCTATCTAGAGATTGGATATGTACTCGGTATAGACTAAATGTGAAGGTCCTTATCAAAACGTATCATTTCCATTATAAATGATTTTAAATAATCAAGAATTCTAGCTTGTAAAATTGTCACGTTTTGGTGCGATTTAATGATTTCATATTGGTTTATCTCAGGATCGGCCACGCTTTGTAGCAAATTGAATTAATATTTCGATAGAATACAGTAAACAGAACAGATTTCCATTTAAAGGATTTTTTGTGCAATATTGGAAACGAAACTGTTTGGTGAGAACCTCCACAAATACGGTGTTTGAAAATGATGCGGAATGCATCGAAACACGTGTCACAATAGATTTGAATAAATAATGGTATTCACCAAGTAAAACTTGAGTAAAAAATAATTTTCGAAGTCTGATCTTGCAAATATTAGTATTGAGATCATATTACATGACGTCATTTCTGGTCTGGGTGTTGGCAATGCGGGTGGCATTCACTCGACAGCATCCAGTAATCATAATACACTTTAAAATATATTATTTATAATGTTTACGAGAAATACAAGGCTATCATTATACGCAGGGTTCATCAGCTCCCAGTCACGACTCTAGCGTATTCCAGTACCAACGTACGTATCATAATATTACTTATATCAGGGATGTCGAACCTACAGCACTCGTGCCATAGGTAACACGCGAGGCGACTTTCCTCAGCACGCGAATGAATAAAAAAAAGTAATCATAAAAAAAAGTTTAGACATTCAAATGAAAGTACTACTGCTTGTATTCTATTAAAAGCTGCCAGCTACAAATCCGATATGAAAAAATAGCATCTGCCATCCAACAACAAAAATTGTACTAATAATAAAGTTTAAATGGTTCTATGAATCTATTTTTTATTTACTCCTTTTATTTTGCAGTACTTAACAAAAAAAAATCAATGTTTTAATATTTCGTTTATATTAAAAATCTGAATTTACACAAACAATTTATACATTTTTATTTCCATGGCATGTGGCATACGACAAATTATTAAATTATAAAAATTAAAAAAGGCACTCAGGCTCAAAAGGTTTGCCATCCCTGACCTATATGTACAAGTTGTATCAGTCTTGCAACATTAATAATAGCTTATTATGCACTTATAGTTCACGCACATCTACAATATGACCTCTTATCGTTGTACAATATAATTTGTTAAGGCATATAAAACAGGATTATAGAATAAAATAACATTTAAAAATTTTTGAAATAGATGATAATTTAAATTCAGATAAAACCTTAATTTATAATACAGCATACTGTTTCAAAATACGTCACCATTATTGTCTATGTTTCCTTTTACAAAAAATCTTGTTCCTTAACCCCCCTTCCCTATATTTATTAACCTATATACCCCTAAATATATTTTTCGTTCGTTAGTTTTAATTTTTACCAGAAGATGAAAACATCTGAAAGTTTTCGAAACTAGTCGTATATATAAATAAAACTCATTAAGTGGTATATTCAAGTGTTAAGTTTAAAAAAATCAACATGTCATTCCACAAAGTCGAATCAATAAATAATATAATAAAAAAATATATATATATTTTTATAAATAATTTTTTGATATAGATAAAATATATGGAAGTCTGGACATATACGGGGCTTGAGACCGTCATAGGCTGGTTTATGTCATATCTGTATTCACGAATTTTAACATCCAATTTTACCCATGATGAAGTTCTATTGTATATATGTATATGGCTCAATTTAAAAATATAGTACTTGAATCATTAGATTTCCACCATGTATTGGTGAGATGAAAATAATTCCTATAATTGGAGATAATCCAGATTTGTAAACAAGTATTTGGACACACTTAAAATATCGGAAAAACAGGATTAATGAAGAAAACTTATTTAATGCTTTCTTTAAAAAGTATATATATCTTGAGTTTCTATGTTTTCTGTCACCATTTATTATTAAGAAAGATGTGTTGAGATGATTTAGAAATGTGGAACGATTGAGTTTGGAAAGAATGGTAAAAAAATTGTTTCAATACTGAAAACTTTCGTTTTAAATTTTGTTTTGTTTTCAATTTATGTTGTTTCTGGTACTACAAGCACTATCGATGAAATTAAGAAAGACGTGTGGAGATGGTTTGGGCATGTGAAAACAAATTCGTGTGGCAAGACTTGTCGAAGTTAATCAAAATAATCACATTTCACTAGTTCAATTAAAACGAGGGCCGGGTTTTAAATATGTAGTTTATCGCAAAACAGAAGCGAAGCGTTCCCGATATGGGGGTCAAGCTGCGGGAGCGTAACTTGACCCTTGGGACGCAGAGAACGCGGGCGGGTCTTGGGTAATTAAAACAGATAAACACAATACAGGCAGACCACCTACATCCTTCTATGTACTGTTCCTACCAGCATTTGTCCTCAGCTGCGTCTCAGTACACCTAAGGCAAAACTACATTCTGTGAAACGTGGTCAAAAGGCTTCTGCTCATTCTCCTTCCATCTTGTAAAAGAAAAAGAAAAACACTTGTTTTTATTACCACATGAGTTTATTTTATGAAGACTAGTTTCAGACGCTATGCTTCCATTTTCAGGTCTAAATTTAAACTCAAGATGGAAGCATAGCTTTTGAAACTAGTCGTCATAAAATAAACTCAAGTGGTAACAAAACGAGTTTTTCTTTTTCTTTACAATATCATCATGTCTTATACCACAAAGTTAATGCCGAAACAATAAATGAAAGCTCCTTCCTTCTTATAGATCCGAGGATCTGTCTGTTGGTCAAAAGACATGTTTCAAAAGAATGAAATACGCCTACAGCATTTTGAGTGTGTCCAAATACTTGTTCACAAAATCTGGATTATCTCATATCTGGAGTTATTTTCATATTATTGTCAATAATGGGTAGAATTGGTGAATATTACACGTGTGTAAAGTGATCACTTAAGCCAGCCTATGACGGTCGTCAGCCCCGTAAATGCCCAGACTTCCATATTCTTCTTCATCTTTGATGAGAAATCAAAAAAATAATTAAATACGCCTACTTTTTCAATATTTTTTTATCAGTTTTTTATCATAGATAATTTGGTGTGGCGTTTTATTCTCTGTCTACCCCTGCTGAGAAGCGACACGATGGTTAGTTAGTTAGTTAGTTTTTTTTATTAAAAATATGTTATCATTGTTGCGTTATCTTTTTACCAGGTGCCAGGCGCTCAGAGAAAGCAGGAGAGCTGAGGTCGGGCCTT
The DNA here is from genome assembly GCF_059751285.1 of Brachycentrus maculatus. Classification (NCBI taxonomy): domain Eukaryota; kingdom Metazoa; phylum Arthropoda; class Insecta; order Trichoptera; family Brachycentridae; genus Brachycentrus; species Brachycentrus maculatus. The sequence goes on along the minus strand of NW_028281256.1, from coordinate 28,996 downwards.
AATGAGTTGCCCGTTGTTACCCACTTAAACCCCGTGTTAACGACAATACAACGCATAATGCTGCAAATTTCACGAATTGGATTATAACGTCGGCGGTTTAGTGAGTACAGTAGGTACCTACCTCCTGCCGACCGCCACTTAGGTGTTCCTTGTATGTACTTAGGAAAGCAGGTTTTTGTATGAATGGTCAATAATTCCAACGATTTTATTGAATGACAGGGCATAAAGAGAAGTAATTCCATATAACTCAGGGTTTACGGCGTATAAACAATTAACCAGAAACGATTATTGAATTCGCGAGGGTCCCGTTACACGTTGCAACACGTATGCCGCAATTTTAAAATTAAAGACTATCGTAAATCCATGTAAAAAGACTTTTTACGCAAAAAATTATCTCACTCTTCTCGGTGTAGGTCTTGTGGCCTGTTTTTAAGAGAGATTAATAAGCCTCCTGCGATGTTGATTGCTAGCTGTCAATCCAATTCTTTGGTAGTCTGCCTTGGGGTAAGCCGTGCAGTGCTGTGTGGTGAAGTCTGGATGGTTCCATTCTCCTCACATTTTTGTACCAATCTCTCCTTCGTTGCTTTCCCCACCTAACAACATCTTCAAGCTCGCATATTTCTCTTATCCTGGTGTTCCTTATTCTATCTCGCAGACTCTTGCCAGATATGCTCCTTGGAGTCTCAATTTCTTCACTCTTAACGCATTTTTGTTACTGCGGTGTCCACTCTGCATTCGATCCCATATCGCTCACTCCTTTCAAGAACGTCATAAATAAAAAAATGTCAATTTTGAGTTCAGCATGTTTTCGGAATGCCCAGAAAATGTACTATATCTCAGCAAAAGAGGCATATTTTCAACTTAATATTTACCCGCTACAGGGCAGAATGTTTTGGCAGTTGTTTTTGCATTTGGAAGAAAAGGTATCGTTTAATATTTTTTTTAAATATACTAAATATTTTTCAAATGGAGAAAAAACCTTTAGGTTTTACCTAAAAAAATCTGTTGCACAGTAAAAAGTTCAGTAAGTGGCTTGATATTTATTTTCAATACATTGTATTATATTTTTAAACTTTAAAAACGTCCTCCTGAAAAATCAAGTTTTTTGATTTATGACGTTCTTGAAAGGAGTGAGCGATATATCATGCTGCCGATTTTCATGTCAGGGTTTTTCATATATATGGAGGTCCTCACCAAAAAATTCCAATTCCAATATTGCACAAAAAATCCTTTAAATGCAAATCTGTTCTGTTGAACTGTGTTCTATCGAAATCTTAATTAAAGTTGCGACAAAACGTTACCATTCCTGTATTGAACCACTGAAAAAAGTCACTGCCTAATAAATTAATACATTTTTTTATGCTTGAATTCTGATAAATATTTTGTTAACAAAAATTAATAGAATTATGCAGAGACATTTTATCTATATGCTTATGTATGTTTTTGTACATGATTACTAGTAACAGATATCTACATATTTCAGAGAGCGCGTTTTTTACGAACAAAATTATAAATTCAATATTTTATCTCTTTCGTGACGACGGGTATAAAATGAAAGCGAAAGGGATGCAGATAACGATCGAATCCGGATTTAAATTGTATTTTTTACTATATAGTGCGTTATATCACCATCTGTGAAGACTTTCTATAATTATTAGTATTGCAAATTATTGCGATAAGCGCAATCTCTGGACATACATACGAATTACGACATTGTATTATAAATTCAATCCAATCTACCACATAAACGTGACTTAAGTATATACCTACCTCTTAAAATGTTGTCTAGTATCCTGTCATAGTACTAAGTAAGCTCGCAAGCTTGCAACGTGATCCTAGTAACTCCACATGACTAAAAAATAGTAAAAAGTAGCGACAAAAACTCATTGTTTCTAACTTGTATTCATAAATCATATTATTTCGCTTTTGAATTAAAATGTCAAGTCATTTAATTACAATTTAATATCAATGTCATTTTTTTTCTAAGTTTTAATTTTTGGCACCAGTATTTCTTCGTATCCTAGAAATGTCCTCTCAAAACAATTACAGTTACATATAACCACAGGATCCTAAAACGAATACGTCTTTTAATTAAATTAAATTTGATTATTATGCAATAAATTTGTACAACCTCGTTCCACTACCCATAAAGTCAACAAAAAATAAACTATGAAAGAGGTATTCAAAAATGGACACTGAAGGTAGTATGTAGATCTGAAATATAATAGATTGCATCGTTCGGATATTTTGTATTTGATTGTAAGTTATAAACAATTTTCTTTCGTACAGTTATCAAAATAAGTAATTCAAAGTGTGCCCTCGGCACTGGTCAACTCAATGATCCCTCATTGAGTTGACCAGTGCCGAGGGCACTGGTCAATTACAAATTAATGTTCCCACATTAATTTATAATTATGTTCGATCGCTTAAGCCAGCCAAATGCCAGGTCGTAAGCCCTGGGATGCTCAGACTTCCATCATCTTTCATATATATTAAAAGAAAGATATTTCATATCAAGTTAAGACACCTATGATATCTACATATCCTGTGTGAAAAATTCAGTATGTGATAGAATAAATAATAAAAATATTGTAAAAAATTAATTAATTAATTGTAAAATGTTTGAATGTATATTAAACAAGATATACGAGTGTGTACCATTTTTATTTTTTTATTTTTTCTATCCCAAAAATTGTTATAATTGCTCCACGGTATTCAGTAAGACAATGTATAATTTATTTATTTATTTATGGCATTACTACCTTCTAAAAAAACTAACATACATAGAAATTAGAAATTAAGATAGATAACATCGAAAATAATAATAAATTATTTAAAACAAAAATAACAATAATGAAAAACGAGAAGATAAGTATAAGTAATAAAACAAATGCAAAACTTGGTGAAAAAAAGGTTTAAAAATTAGTACAAATTAGGGAAGCTAATAATCGAAATAAAATTCATATCAAGAGTTCCAAAAAGTCCTCTGTAAATTTTTACTTAAAGATATTAATTGATGAACTAAAATATCAAACAATGGCCCGTAATTTTTGCCATATCTTAGAATCATCGGTTGTATAATTATTCGGTTCGCAGTTGGAGTTACCACGCTTGCACGTTAAGCCGACGTTATAATTATATTTCATACTTTCTATCAAGATTGACAACTAAGAGGTGAAGGAAACGCGAGCAAGTTAGTTAGCTTATCAACTACACAATCGTTACAGTAAAATTATAACTTATCTGGTTTAAACTTTATATAATAAAATAAAACAACTTTGTTGAAACCACTTTTTACTGGTACACTTTTCAACCGGTTTCAAAAAGAACCATGTCATCATCAGGGTTTTTGTACTAATTCTAAATCATTGAAATACTCAAAGTTAGGTTATAGATAAATATAAATAATCCCTTACGATACCAAAAACTTCCACGCACTCCGTACACCATATAAAAAATGTGATTTAAAAATTGAAATTATTGAAACCGGTTGCAAAAAATGTACCAATAAAAAGTGGTTAAAACAAAGTTGTTTTATTTTATAAAGTTTATAAAATGTGCCACAAAGTATCTGCGGAAAAACATTCAAGAAATGTATTAATAAATGATGAAATGAATAAATGAGTGTACTAAATTGTATTTGGTTAGTTAGTTTAATTGTATTTGATTATTTATGACTTATTTACATGTTTATCGACAAAAAACCGAAAATAAAAAAATATGTTAAAATATAAATGGTAAATATAAGTCCCTCTCCAAGCACAAGAGCTAAATGTCTTTATCGGAGAGAATAGAGTGATTAATTTTAAGTTTGTAAAGAAGAAATGTCTAGATAATTAAATTGTAAAAGAAAAACACTTTTTTTACAATTTCATTATGTTTCACCACAAAGTGAATGCCAAAAAAATAAATAAAATATATAGATGATGAAAGAAATTATTAAAAAAAACTCTGGTAGGTATGTATGTATATATTTAAATAAATAAAAAATAAAAAATACACAATCTACTTTCGCAAACACATGTGTGTGACTCGTACATCGATAACAATTATATGTTAGCACAAAGAAACTTTCATTATTCATCGTAATCATACGTTGCGTCGGCTTCGTTCAAGCATTCTCCATAAATGGTAGGGAAAAATATTAAAAGGGGGATTTTTAATATTTTTGATGCAAAGACAAAAGGGGGCTCTGCTCAGTGGAGTGTCTTTTGTCTACTTGTCACAGCAATCGGAAACCCAATACATCAGGGCTCAGGGGATGGGTTCGGGGGGGCCTATGTGACTAAAAGTGCAAAGGCGATTGAACGAACGCGAGGCTAATGAAGAGTCTCAGCTTAAAACTTAAAAAATATACAGCTTTATAATTTTTGGTAAGGATCTTGCATACAATTAAAAGGGTATGATAAATAAAGCTTACTCAAATCTACCACAGATACTGCCCGTGAACGATACGATGTAGGTATCGCATCATAAACCTAAATGTATTATGTTATTTTTTGACATCTCATCAAAGGTAAAGAAGAATATGGAAGTCTGGGCATTTACGGGGCTGACGAGCGTCATAAGCTGGTTTAAGTAATCACTTTACACACGTGTAATATTCACCAATTCTACCCATTATTGACAACCACACTACTCAAATTCTTGGAAGTTCTATATATATGAACCAATTTTGAAACATGATTCTTGAATCACTAGAACTTCACTAGAGACATCTATTGGTGTGATGTAATTGGAGATAATCCAGGTTTTATGAACAAGTATTTGGACACACTCAAAATGTTCTGAATGTATTAATTCCAACATTTGTGTTATGTGGTTGTCAATCATGGGTAGAATGGTGAATGTTACGTGTGTAAAGTGATCATTAAACCAACCTATGACAAATCTTAAGCCCTGTAAATGCCCTGACTTCCAAATTATATTTCATTTAACTGAGATGTCTAAAATGCAATGATGTGATAAGTATAATATGTTAAAAACAGAATAATGCGTGTGGATAATAGGTTGTATTTTAATATTATCCTTCATCTATTCTGAGATGTATTATACAGTAACCATCTGTGGTAGGTTTTAAAAAGCTTTTGGAAAAAAAAGGTGAATGTTGCAAGTATGTTAAATAAACACTTAACCAGCTTAACACGTCATAACCCCTGTAAATACCCTGACTTTTATATTCTTCTACATCAATGATTAAAGAAAACTCTTGTTTTAAACTACTTGAGTTTTATTAAAGACTACATGTTTTAGAAGTTAAACTTCCATCATTCAGGTCTGTGTAATAACTAAAATATAAAATTTTTCTATAAATAAGGAGAAGGGAAAGTTAGGCGAAGGGGATTAGTCAAGGGGCGGAGTTTACAAAACAAAGGAAAAATGGAAAGCAACAGTGAAGAATTTTGAAAGAATATATTATTTAATAAATTATTATTAGAATATAGGTTTTTTTGGATTTCTAAATTTTCTAAATAATTCATAATTTGCCCTTTATGTGGAACAAGGTGTAATAATTTTTATTTATGAGAATGGAATGAGTGATTTGTATTTATTATATGATTTGCAAATTCCGAAAAATAATTACTAACAAGACCGCTTTGATGTTCTTTAATTCTAATCTTTAAATTTCTCGCAGTTTGGCCTATATATATTTTTTATCACAATCTCCACACGAAATTTCATAAATACCACTTTTTTGTAATATATCTATTTTTGATTTTGAGTTGTCGAGGATTTTATGTAAATTATTATTTGTACAATATGCAGGTTGGATATGGGAGGGTAAGATTTTCGAAATAGTTTTAGTTATTGAACCCGTACATGAAAATTTCCGCTAAGATTTATTTTCAATTGAATCATTATTAGAAGCTGAATATTTGTATTTTTTTTTTATTTTTTAACATTTTGTCTATTAGCGCGCTATTATACCCGTTGTTTTATGCTATTAGTTTAATTGTGTTTAATTCATCCATGTTGAGATGCCAAAAATCTATAAAAATATATATTATTTTTCCACTTTTACTCTTTATATCTGATAAGCATATTACAATTCTGATCCCGTAACGAAAATTTAATCTTATTTTATATCTTTTTTCTTAACAATTGTAGGAATCTGATATTTACGTTCGGCAGCGCTTGGGAATATAAATGTATCTTTATCCGTTTAATTTCGTCTGGCGATAAGAAGGGAATCGATCACAGTAATCTTTGTTTTATTGCAACTGAAAGCTAAATAATCACGTTCTGTTTGTATTATTTTTTGACATCTCATCAAAGATGAAGAAGAATACGGAAGTCTGGGCATTTACGGGGCTGACGACCGTCATAGCCTGGTTTAAGTGATCACTTTACACACGTGTAACATTCACCAATTCTACCCATTATTGACAACCACACTACTCTATTTCTTGGAAGCTCTATACCTATATATGAATCAATTTTGAAACATTGTTCTTGAATCACTAGAACTTCACTAGAGACATCTATTGGTGAGATGTAAAGAAGCTTTTTACTAAGCAGAAACTCTTCTATTAGTATGTGAGGTCCGAATCCTGGATTATAATATGAAAATAACTCCTGTAATTGGAGATAATCCAGATTTTGTGAACAAGTATTTGGACACACTCAAAATGTTGTAAACGTTCTGTTTGTATAAAGAAAATTGTTTATTTACTAAGGAAATTATATGTGATACAATTTTAACTACATATTTCCAGAAAAGATTTAAGACAGGATATAGCGTAATATGTTAATTACCATATGGGGTTTGATAATGATGCAGAATGCTTCGAAACACGTGTCATAATTTGTTGGGTTGTGGTCCTGTGGTTAGTGTCGCGGAATCTTGAGTCAGAGTTTCTCGGTTCGAACTCGCTCTACCACAATTTGATACCTATTTCTAATAACGAGCCGCTAGGCTCACAGAACAAGTATGAAATTGAAGCATTTTTTAAATAATAAAAGCACAAATACATTTTTTTTAATTTTAAGAGGATTTAAAAAAAAAGATAATTTACAATTTGTAAGTCGGATTAATTAGAGGGAATAAGAATATATATTTTTAATAATATTTCTTAACTTATTTGTTCCACGTGCCCAAACCATCTCAACACACGTTTCTTCATTTTATCGATAATGCTATTATCAGCCTTGCATTCGTTAAAATCATTATTCAAACCCAACGTTTTGTTGCACATTCGTCTGAGAGAAAGCATTACGACTGCATTCAGTCTACTTTTACGAAAAAATATAAATAAATGACATACGCCACTAATTGAATACATTCACTAGATTATCCCTCCTGTTCCCAACACAGCTTAAAATAAAACATTATTTTTTAGTTAGAAGAAACAAAAATCCACTTAATGCACTATGAACATAATAAGCAAGGTAAATAATAAATTCAATTTCTTGAATTTTTTCGCAGATACTTAATGGCACATTTTATAAACTTTATAAAATAAAACAACTTTGTTTTAACCTAACTAACTTTTTATTGGTACACTTTTTCCAACCGGTTTTGACATCGTAAGGGAAGGGTAAATAACTTTAACCTAACAATGGTGATTTCAATGTTTTAGAATTAGTACATAAACCCTGAAAATGACAAGGTTCTTGTCGAAACCGGTTGAAAAAAAAGTCTCAATAAAAAGTGGTTAAAACAATGTTGTTTTATTTTATAAAGTTAATAAATTCATTTAAAAAAAAAAAAAATTGCATCCATTGGACCTCACATACCAATGCCGGGTTGTAAGCCTTGTTAATGCCTATATTCTTCATCTACATTGAGATACTTGTTATAGCTAATTTTTAAATTGATTATGATTTCACCGCTGTATGTGAAACTACGCCATGAAGAAGGATAAAGTGAACATTTTCAAGCGTTAAAAATATCTGGCGATTCATCTGATATTTTCATTATGGAGTTTCGTCACGTACCACTGCGCTTTATACGAACTCAACAATACAAATAAGGTGTATCAGTTTTATCAGATGCCACCCACGCAGCAGAATACATCCGTTAATTTACTTCGTTCTGCAATATTAAACACCTTCCTTTATAAATATAAATACCCATATCATCTTCCTTGACCAGACTATAATAATCTTAAAAAATTGCATAATTTACATAATAAATTATCATTTTTGTAAGATACTACCATAACCTTACGATGCTAAAAACTTCTGCGTGTAACATTGATATGTGTTTTGTACACCATATGAAAATGTGATGTAAAATCGGGTTAAATTTTAATATTCCTAATTGTTGCCTTAATTGACCACAGTTGAAGTTGACATATCGCTCACTCCTTTCAAGAACGTCATAAATCAAAAAACTTGATTTTTCAGGAGAACGTTTTTTAAGTTTAAAAATATAATACAATATGTTAAAAATAAATATCAAGCCACTTATAGAACTTTTTACTGTGCAATAGATCTTTTTAGGTGAAATCTGAAGGTTTTTTCTCCATTTGAAAAATATTAAGTATATTTAAAAAAATAATTAAACAATACGTTTTCTTCAAAATGCAAAAACAACACTTACTACCCTGTAGCGGGTAAATATTAAGTTGAAAATATGCCGCTTTTGCTGGGATATAGTACATTTTCTGGGCATTCCGAAAACATGCACAACTGAAAATTGACGATTTTTGATTTATGACGTTCTTGAAAGGAGTGAGCGATATATCAATATGACATATCGCTCACTCCTTTCAAGAACGTCATAAATCAAAAATCGTCAATTTTGAGTTGTGCATGTTTTCGTAATGCCCAGAAAATGTACTATATCCCAGCAAAAGAGGCATATTTTTAACTTAATATTTACCCGCTACAGGGCAGAATGTGTTATTTTTGCATTTTGAAGAAAAGGTATTGTTTAATTATTTTTTTAAATATACTGAATATTTTTCAAATGGAAAAAAAATATTCAGGTTTTACCTAAAAAGATTTGTTACACAGTAAAAAGTTAAATAAGTGGCTCGATATTTATTTTTAATACATTGTATTTTATGTTTGAACTTTAAAAACGTTCTCCTGAAAAATCAAGTTTTTTGATTTATGACGTTCTTGAAAGGAGTGAGCGATATATCTCATATGCTTATATCAAATATGTATATCAATTTTGGATTTTTTCACACATTATTTATTTCAGTCCGCCTCCGTAGTGTAATGGTCAGCACGCTCGGCTACCGTTCTGGAGGTCCCGGGTTCGATTCCCAAGGGGGGTAAAATAAATATAAGTGATTTTTTCACTGTGATATTTATTCAATATTACCATGGACTGGTACCTGAAGCGGAGGGCTGATCACCTTTCCTTCATGTGTAAACGATCAAGATAACACTGCGTTTATATGACACAGTGCCCTATGCACCATCGGGGTGCGGATAAGGGTTTTATTTTTATTATTATTTATTTCTGTCGCTGCAAATGAGTAATTTACATAAAAATACTTTTATGTAATACGTAATTATATTACGGAGGACTACAAAAATTCTGAGCCCGTACCTATTATGATTGATCTGATCGTGCCAAGTCTTTTTCCGCTGCCCTCGTTCTGTTCTCCCGCTCACATATACTTTCTTAGTCATTCCGTCGTTATCCATTCGCTCCACATGTCCATACCACATTAAAGAACTCTTCTTAACATTTTCAATTATCCCTAGTTCAACCTCAAATTCCTTTCTGCCTATTAGAGACATAATAAATATATTTTTTAATTGATTCAGCAGTTACTTTGTAGTAATAATATCTTTCCAATAATTTAATTTTTACTTGGTAAATACCACTATTTCTTAAAATCTACTTTGACAGTATTTTGAAATGATGATTTGAATGCATCGAAACACGTCAGCTGTCCAAACTAAAAAACACAGTAAGGGAATTTTTTTATAGTACGATTTTTTTGCATTTTTGGACTAAGTAGATTCTAACTGATTAAACTGATTGTTTTAATTTGTACCAGAAGATGAAAACATCTGTCGTTTTCGAAACTAGTCGTAAAAAAAAATAAAACTCATTAAAGTGGTATATTCAAGTGTTTAATTTAAAAAAATAGATTTTAAGAAACTGTGGTATTCTTAAAACTTAAATTAAAAATTGAATTCGTATTAATGATAACGAAACAATTTGAAAGTAACAAATCTGTAACAGAATGCTTTAGAAAGTTGTGTTAACTAATTAAATTCTCTAAATTCATTACCGCCCTAAAGTTAACTAAATTTCTAATAAACCTCGAATTCTCGAATAAATTGCCATAAATATTTCTTTCATGGCCTTTGAAAATACCAGCGAAGTGAAATATTCCGAAATGATTTAGAATATTTGGAATTATTCTTGGGAAAGGAAGTAATCCTTTAAGCGAGATAACAATTACCTCCTCTTTACTCGAGTCCCTCTTCTACGCATAATGAAACACTGAATAAATAATGAAGGAAGAGCATTTGAAGGCAGGACTTGCTCCCAATGAAAAATTATGATTTTTGAAGTTAAACTTTTTTAGGTCAAATTAGTCTGGATCAGACGAATAATTGAAACGCTATCCCTTCTGTGACTACAACTAGCAGTTGAAAGAAATAAATCATGAAGGAAGAACATTTGAAGGCAGGACGTGTTACCGATGAAAAATTATGATTTTTGAAGATAAACTTTTTTAGGTCAAATTAGCCTGGACAGACGAATAAGTGAAACGATATCCCTTCTGCGACTTCAAATGGCAATTGAAAGGAGAGTGGGACAATTGCTTCTACTCTCTCCGTCGCATACGTCATAGATGGACTGTGTGTTGTGTTAATACGCAGCGTAAGGAACCAAATCCACTCACAAGTAGGCTGTGTGAGAAGCCGCACGTGTTATTCCCGCACTTTAAAAAAAGTGTTTATTGGAATCATTTAAAAATATATATAAATTGATATAAAGAAAGGGATATAAAGCTAAACTAGGGATAATTAAAGATCAAAGAGAATTCTTAAAGGTTGTATGGACATGTGGAGCGAATTCATAATACGAGTATGCCAAAGAAAGTATATGTGGCGAATGTGAGCGAGAGAACAGAACGAGGATGTCCGAGAAATATCTTGGCACGATCAGATCAATAAGAATCTAAAATCTGGTGGTATCAAATGTCTGCAATATCGCAAGGTATGTATGACTAGATTAATGGTTGTGAAGGAAGCGAGGAGTGTACATATGTCAGTATAAAAGAGTGTGGCGTTCCATCCTCTCTACCTACCCCTGTGGAGAATCGGCGTAATGTTAGTAGTAGGAATAATGAATATATTTTTTTTAATCATCATTTTTTCAACTTCTTACCTTTCAATAACTCTTCTTTACAAAAGCATATATTCATTTCGAAGAAAAACTTTTTCAATACGAAAACTGTGTTTTAAGCAAAAAAATCATTCATTCAAACCCTTATTCGCACCCCAATGGTGCATAGGGCACTGCATCATATAAACGCAGTGTTATCTTGATCGTTATCACATGAAGGAAAGGTGATCAGTCCTCCGCTTTAGGTACCAGTCCAGAGTAATATTGATTAAATATTAGAGTGAAAAAATCACCTATATTATTGACCCCCCTGGGAATCGAACCCGAAAGCGAAAAATTTAATTACGTTAAATGTTACCTGGGTTTATAGAAAATTATGTAGTGATTTATAGTGTATATAAATCCAAAAGTAATTCATAAAATTAAAAGAAAAAATACTTAGAGAATCTTAAATATTGCTTAAATGAAATTGAATAAGAATTTATCGTGAAGTTTTACTTAATTTATGGCGAAACCTCAATGATTTTCTAGAAATTTAATTATTACTTCAAAACAAAACCTTCTAGCCTTTTTCTAGATCTAGCCTTTTGAGAGCAACCACAACAATTCAAATTTGGATTGTAGCTTTAGAAATAATATGAAAAGCTCCAAATAATCGATAATTACTACCCTCATAATCCATCACTCAATAAATTCATAGGATGAGAGATTCATTCAATATAATTTGGGGTAGTTTTTTCATGAATTCTTCTTTTGATTAACTTACTAGCGACCTCCATAGGAGTAGATAGAGAGAATTGAATGCCATACATATCCGTATTTGAAAACAATCTTCGCCACTTCCACATTCAAGCACCGATTATTCCGACTCCTGATCTGACTACATTCAACAATTTTTAATATATTATCATGAAAAGTTTTCCTCGGGTTTTCATCTGCTTCAATTACCAATCACGTTTGCCTCATAAATTTGTTGTACATTTATTTCTTCACTCATTCGTTTCATATGCCCAAACCATTTTGCAGAACACTTTTCTCAATTTTACTGATAATCTTTACATTTTTTCCTTATATTCGAACATCTATCATATATATCTGTCTTAGAAAACAACTTTATAGTTTTTTCGACATGATTTTTATTTGACCAGCCTGTCAAATAAAACTTACGTGAAAAAAACTACATACTTATATTCATTACAATGAAGTCCCACCAAGAAATGTCAGTACAAAACTTAAATATATCTATCATTCAAATAAAATGCTTTGCAGGTAATATAGAAGTGATTGTCCTGACGAAGGGCGCTTGTGCACTACACGGAATTCAACTGTCCGGCAGTCTAGCTAGCATGATAAAACGGATGATTGGCTTGTGCTTTTGGCCGTCTTTCTTCGGATCGTTGCGCTTAATCGATGCGTGTAAATTCGATCAGGCTTAACTGTCGTAGTTGCTTTTATGTAAAAAAAAACTGGACTGCCGGACGGTAAAATTCCGTGCAGTGCACAAGCGCTCAAAGAATCGAGTACGTCTCGAAACCGGTAGATAAAAATCTCTATGAGTGCGTATATACTAACATAACTTCCATTTTTTTTTAAAGTAAAAATATCATACTCGAAATATTACATTATTCTTTTCACGCACAAACCAGACTTACAATACAATATTTTTCAACCTATATTCTTGTAAATATTTTTTTTATACAAGACGCGTGTAGGTTAGGACAGAAATATATTGTCCTCGTTCTCAGAAATGCTCTCCTTCAACCCGCTTAGTTACCCTGACCCGAAGAGAAAAATCGACAGCGGAAAGTATGGACCAAGAGGTGTGCTAAGGGGGCTAGGGGGTTGAAATATGTCGCAGGTCACATGACCTCGTTACGTGCGACACCAGTCCTCCCCTATTGCCGAAGATAACCTCTCTCCTAACAGATCTTATGGGAGAAAATAAAACAGCCGTAAACTTTGCCGCCTTATTGCCTGAATTTCGAAAACCTATATTTTGGCATTTAATATTTTGAGCTTGAACAAATAAAACTACTCCGTTTTGTACCACTTTTTACTATGTTGAAAAAAATAATTTAGATCATTTGAATAGTGCCATTTTCATAAAATACTACCTCAAGGGCGCTTATAAAGAAATGGATAATAATAATACAAGGATGATGATGATAATGAAACCCAAAAATAAATATAATAAAACGTCTTATTATTGGTACTTTTCTGCAACCGGTTTCGACAAGAACCTTGACATCATCAGGTTTAACATGTATGTATGTATATTTACATATTCAACCCTGATAATGACAAGGTTCTTTTCTGAACCGGTTGGAGAAAAGTACCAATAGAAAGTGGTTAAAAACAAAGTAGTTTTATTTAACTAAATTAACAAAATGTGCCACAAAGTAAATATGCATAAAACATTCACGAAATTGTAAATCATATTTTGACTGGTAAAAATACAATCATTAGTAAAAACTCATACTCATCTTCACACGGTAAAATATTGGGAAATTTCTTAAAATGAGTTACATAAAAAGTTATGGTTTTTGAAAAAGACGAGTGTATATCTAGCAATAAAATGTTCCCGCCTCCGTAGTGTAATGGTTAGCATGTTTGGCTACCGTGCTAGAGGCCCCGGGTTTGATTACCAAGGGGGGTGAAAATCAATATATAAGCGATTTTCATTTAAGATGATTTTGCCCTGATCTGTCACCTGAAGCGAAAGAGTGATCATGTAAGTAACGATCAAGAATAACACTATGTCAATATAATGCAGTACCTTATGCACCATCGGGTGCAGATAAGGGTTGGAAGAAGAAATATTAGTAAATAAGGAACTTTCAGAATAGGTAGATTACTACTAATACAACTACCATCACGCCGTTTCACTGCAGCGGTGGGCAGAGAGGATGGAACTTCACACCCGTTTGTCCTGACAAACTCTAGTTTTCTTCACATCTATAAATCCAGTCATACATACCCTTCGGTTACGTTGACTTTTGTCAAGATCAGATTTTAGGTTAAGATTTGGTTTAGGTAAGATTAGCTAAGCTTTATGTACAATAAAATTTAAGGTGAAAACTTTTGGAATACATTTTATTGAAGGTGAGGTTTACTTTATTTCAAAAGGCAAGGGGCAGACGGTTTTAAGAATTTCAAAATAACATAATGATGATCAAATTTTAAGCGTCCATAGTAAAACGATTTCCCATCAATGAAAATGTGCCACTTTTCCGAAACACCAAGGAAATTCGGGCGGAAATTTATTTCTCAATATTCAGCAGATTATATTATGTAATTATAAAGCTAAATGGAGGAGACACTTGAATAATAATTGACGAGTCCCCCAGCCCCTTTTCTAAACGATTCTTGTTTTGAGAAACTTTGTGAATGGTAATGATAATAGCACTTGAAGATTTTGCAAAGGGTTGGCTGATTCAGAATCATTAGTTTAATTTTGTCAAATGAATAATTTTAACCCTGTTAATAAATTGATAATAAACTATTCACAGAATTTCACTGCTTAAAGTTACCATTAAGATTTCCAGGAGTGATCAGGTCTTTGAGAACAGTGTCCGTCGATGGTTGCTTAGCATTGGAAGGGACAAGGTAGAAAGTGAATTAATTAAAGTCCAGGTGTAATTATCTTTTTGAAAAACCTTTAAACTGTTAATTATTTTTGTATCTCCTGTTTGTTATGTTTATAATCTAATAATTAAAAAAATATATTATTAAAAAATAAAAATAATAATATAAAAATTGTATTAACACGTTAGTATTCGGCTCAACACAGGCCATGCCTGAAAAGCCGTAATACATATAATAAATGTATATATAAAATGAATATGTATATTTGAATGTATCTTTGTATTATGAAAAATAAATAAATAAAATTAAAATGAATAAAAAGTGTCAAGAAAGAATGGAGAGTCAAATTGACAGAACCCAATCAATTTTGGCAGCAGAATTGATTATCAGAATGCCAAAATATTCACATATCGCTCACTCCTTTCAACAACGTCATTTATCAACAAAAAAAATGATTTTTCAGGAGATCGCTTTTAAAGTTAAAAAATATAATAAATATTACTCGTTACTACCATAGCTATGCAGACGTGTAGTATTGTTTTCACGCTGGTGTAGTGATTTGTCCTGACGAAGAGACGAGTACCGATACCGGTGGACTAAAATCTCATTAAGTGGTTATATACTGGAAGTCGTCGTGGCCTTGTTGACGCTCGACTGGGAAATTGGCGTCCCTGGTTCGATTCTCGCCAATTGCACAACAAATTCAAAAAAGTTTTTTTGTCATTTAGTCTCGGTGTTTGTGATGCATTTTTCACATTAACCTTCTTTGTCCTTACTATCCTACCTGCAGACAAACCTCTGAAAGTAATGCGTTTGCGTGTTATTCCTTTAAAATAAAATAAAAGAAAATAACATTACTAACATTTTTGTAAATAAAAATTTAGGTTATAATAAATTGATTTAATTGGAATTGTGTTAAGGTTCGTTTACCCTAAACAGATCACGAGTCCCATTTGTTTCCCTATAAATTTCTAAATCCAATGTGCTTTGGCGGAGCGTTTGTAGTTCTTGCCCGGATATTAGGGTGAGTGGCTTCCCTCCCTCGCGGCCCAGTGGTAGTGGAGTATACAGAACAGAGCACCGGTTCGCAGTCCTGTCACGTCCGCATCCAATTTGTGTCGCAGGTATCCGTGGCCGAAGTTGGTTCTCAACTTCGCGTCATGGAAAATAAAATGTAGCGAACTTTGGCGTACGGCGGGAAAATAGACGACCAAATTCGACATGGAAAGCTTCTGCTCTGAGCTATGGAGTACTATTGCGGTGGTGCCCAAACTTTTTATCAACACAAACCGGTCAGCGTTTGATCATTTTACAGCGGCCCTCTAAGGGAGGGAGGGGCATTGATTGTTTATATTTAAGATTTTTTTGTTTTATAATTTTATCTTTAGTTAAATTTTTACTTAGTAAATACTACTATTTTTTCAAATCTATTGTGACTTTAGCTTCTTAAAATGATTGTCATAATATTCAAACCCCGAATAGTACGTTTCACAACAGATTTCAAGATGTGGTGATATTTAACAAGTAAAATTTAAATTAAAAACGGATAGATATTACCAGAAAGTGACTGCCGAATTAATTACTGAAATTAATAATTTTAATTTACTTTATGCAGCAGAAAGAAGATATGATTCGAAGGGATGGCCTAAGTGACGTTGTCCATGACAGAAGGACCTACAACCTGAAGATGAAGAGAGTTGATCCCAACAGTTTACAAATACGATAAGGTGCGATGGAGTGAGGAAGAAGAAGGTGAAAAAACCTGAGGACTCAAGTAGATCCTTAAATGGACAGCAGACCTACCAAACCGTCAAGTTTACAACAGTGACGTAACGGACGCTATAAAAGCCCGTACACACTTGCAAATGCTTTCTTTTTCACCTACCCACTCGACCAACTGCATCCAGAGCCAAGACCTTCGCGCAGCAAAAATTATTCTTAACTTAATTCGGTGGCTTTCATTTTTTAGTTAGTTTTAGATTCCCTAGCTTTTAATAACATTTATTATTTAAATAAATAAACAGTGTAATTTTTTTGATATCTCGTCAAATGTGAATAAGAATGTGGAAGTCTGAGCATTTACGGGGCTGAGGACCGTCATAGGCTGGTTAAAGTGATCACTTTACACACGTGTAATCATCAAATATGAAGAAGAATATGGAAGTCTGGGCATTAACAGCCTATGACGGTCGTCGGCCCCGTAAATGCCCAGACTTTCATATTCTTCTTCATATTTCATGAATAATATGAAAATAACCCCTATTATTGGAGGTAATCCAGATTTTTTGAGCAAGTATTGGGACACACTCAATATGTTGTTTATAAACAGTGTTCTATAAGCAAGTAAGTACGACTTTCATTGCTAAGCTTACTTCTGATGAGTACAAAGAACGGGGTATTCACGTATCATCATACAATACCAGCACCTCATCTGGTGACCTCGAATACTTCACCTAAATTCAATCCTCGCACTGGTATCAATTCACGGCCTAGGGGTTGGGGACCACTGTACTATTGGATAACTCGGAAAACAGGAACATTTTCAAATTTTCAGGAATAACGTGGTGATCTCTCCTTTCAGTTGGGCGGGAAAAGTTTTATTAATGGGTTAATGAATTCACTGGAGAGACACGTGGAAATTTTTATGATTTTACTCGAAATATTTTCAAAACTTTGGCGAGGAAGTTTTCGAAACTCATCTCTTAAGTCGATATTTTTCATCTAATGACATTGAAATTTCTACACTGGATGGTAAAATTAAAAGTATCATTAAACTTTTTGACCGAAATCACCATAAGTATACATATATTGAACATATGATGGAACTGACTGCTTTTTCTTGAATATTTATCCTGATGATGACAAGGTTTTTGTCGAAAACGGTTGGAAAAAATGTACCAATAAAAAGAGGTTAAAATATTTATTTTGTAAAGATTAACTGACTTCTATTTTTAAAAAAATAAGTAACTATTCTTATTACGATTAACATATATGCTGGATTTAGATCTTTATTTTAACGTTTAAATTAAAACACAACAATATTAAGTAAATGTATATGTATTATGTAAAGACAAATATGCGGCAAAATAATGTATGATGGATATTCGAGTGGTGATATATGGAAATAAAGCAAGGTTGAGATAAGCATTATCCATAAAATAATGAAATGTGTGTTTTGAAGGCATAGCCTAGGTTACGTTATTCATAAAAAAGGACCTACAACTTGAGAACGAGGAAAGCTGACCTGAATAGTCTACAAAGACGATAAGTTAGGGTGATTTTTTTTAATGATTCGCCCAGTTACGCCATATTCAAACGAATGACATTCGTTTGAAAATGCCATATCTAGGCGAAACAACTGTCACAATATTTATTTTATGTGTTTTTAATAAAATACAACTTAGACTCAAACAAAAAGTAAACTCAAAAAATCTGTGTTTGATTTAAAAATTAATTCATAAATTAAAATGGAGTTCTACAAATTAAACGCCAAATCAAAAAATGAGTTTTTTTTCATTAAACACGACTAGTTACAAAAACCAACAGATGTTTACTTCTACAGGTGAAAGATAAAAACTAGTCGTGTTTATTGAAATAAAACACATTGAGTGGTATAATACAAGTGTTTATTTTTCTTTAAATAATCAACATGTCATTCCAAAAATTTAATGCCGAATCAATGAATAATATAAGTTGGGATGAAACCAGGAAGAAAAAGTGTTCATCATCATCTTCTAAAGGCAGCGCCTTGTTGTGTCAGCCACTTGTCTCTGTCAGTCGCCATCCTCTTGAGCTGCGAATAGGAGGAGACGTCCATGAGCCGCTTCAAATCCTGGAAGTATGAAGTTCTTGGGCGGCCTCTTGTTCGTTTTCCCAAGATTCTTCCTTCGAAGATGTTGCTAAGAAAGGTGCTATGTCTAATTGAGTGCCCTATTAGCTTGGCCTTCCTCTTCAAAATATGATTTATAAGCTCTCTTCTTTCTTTTACGTCCTGCAACACCTTTTCGTTGGACTTCCTTACGACCCATGATGTTTTGGTCATCTTCCTCCAAACCCACATCTCAAATGGTTCAAGCCGGTCTTTTTCGTACTTTTGGATGGTCCAGGTTTCACATCCATACAACAAAACACTCCAAACAAAAGCCTTTATGAATCCTTTTCTTACTTCAATTTTTTAAATGTTTGTTTGATAGGAGGCTGTACTTTTTCATAAAAGTTTGCTTGGCTAGCGTTATCCTCTTTTTTATGTCTAGGGTACATTTATTGTTATATGTTAGCGTGCTACCCAGATAACAGAATTGATCCAACTGTTGAATTACTCTATTTCCGAGAAGTATTGTTGGATGGAGGTCAGATTGCTCTTTTTCAACGATCATTGATTTTGTTTTGGCGGCATTAATTTTCAAATGGAACTTATCCAGAGCATTAGAGAGAGTGTTTAACATGTGGTTCATGTCACTCTCGTCCTCTGCTATCAGGGCGATGTCATCAGCGAATCTTATACAATGTATTTGTTGACCGTTTATTTTTACTCCATTTGTTTTTTCCTTCAACTCTTCAATGGCCTCCTCTATGAACAAATTGAATAGATAGGGTGACAGCGGACAACCCTGTCTCACACCTTTTCTTATCTTGGCTTCTTTTGAGGAACCATTAATATCTATGAGAGTGGATTGGTCCTTGTACAATTTGAAGATGGTTCTTCTGTCCTTCCAATCAATTCCTCTTTTCTTCATGACTTTAAACAAGAGGTACCAATCCACAAGTTGGGATGAAACCAGGGAGAAAAAGTGTTATAAACCCACAAATTTAAGTGTTTTTCCCGAAGTCTAATCTATGACACTAATTTGGCCACCCGCTGTACTTTTCTTTCATAGTAGGTACGTACGCGTATATAGTAGAAACTTTATGATCAAGATGAAAGAATTTCTTGAATGTTTTTCGCAGATACTTTGTGGCACATTTTATAATATCTTTATAAAATTAACTAACCATATTTTCACCACTTGTTTTTTACAAAGATAAGATGAAAAAATAAGTGCTGAAAACAAAGTTAATTAATTTTATAAAGATAAGATGAAAGAACTCTTAAGCTAAAAATTCTTGACTTACCTTCGTGCGGCGATTCCTCCTCGTGACGACACAGCCCCCCGGAGCAGGGGGCCAGCTGCAGGGCTTTGCCCACGCAGCCCCCCTCGCCCCCGGGCCCCACGCACTGGCGCCTCCTGCTCTGGCGACAGTCCCTTCCGCACCGGGACCACTCCGACCATGGACTCCAGCGGCCACCTGTCACCGCCCCTAAAGAGAAGAAAACTTTGTTGTATACTTAAAAAATTTAACGATATATTGTATATTATTAAAAAAAGACTGAATTTTTGTAGCCCGTATTAATTTAAGAGTACCTCAAAGACGTACGCGTTCTACTCACCTTCTTCATGTACCAAAGTGCAACAAAGTATTTTTACAAAATACCACCCTAAACAGAATCATGGACACTTACAACAAGACATTTAGTGACATTGATCGTTTTGGAAAAAGCATAGCTACAATAAAAAAGAGGTTAGTAGAAAGTTGTCATACTCTGTTTACTCTCCACCAATAACCTAGTTATGTTATGGGTGGGGGGTGAACGGTGCGTGACTATTTTTTTTCTGTATATGTAATGTATATGTATGTATATGTGTATATGTATGTATATATATATATATATATATGTATGTATATGTGTATGTATGCGTATGTACATATATGTATGTATGTATATTTATAAATATATTCTTATTTTTAAACTTCTTACCGAGAAAATAAATCCTAAAACCACCCTCATTAATTCCTGTCCTCTCCTTCTCCTTCCTGCTAAATCTATTATTTTATACCGTTCCCTTTTTTTTAAATCTCAGATTGTTTTTTGATAGTTTAATAACATAAATGTGGAATTGTTCAATTGGCTTTTTTTAACGTAACTGTTTTTTTTAATGTAATGTAATGTTTATAATTGTTAATGTAACTATTGTTTACTATATAATATTTTTAATATGTAAAACTGTACAATTCCCGAACAAATAAAATAAAATAAAATAAATATTAGTTGTTTTATAAGATAACTTAAGAAATTATACAACATTTTGAGTCAGTCCAAATACTTGTTCACAAAATCTGGATTATCTCCAATTACAGGAGTTATTATATCTCATCAAAGATGAAAAAGAATATGGATATGTTACACGTGTGTAAAGTGATCACTTAAACCAGCCTATGACTGTCGTCAGCCCCGTAAATGCCCAGACTTCCATATTCTTCTTCATCTTTGATGAGATATCAAAAAATAATAAGAAATAATAAATAAAAAAAAATAGCAGTTGTTGAAGATGCATTGAAATGTTTATTTTTTAATTAGTTACCGTTGTGACACGGCAGGCAGTCCTCGGAGCGCTGCACGGCGGGGCCGCTGCAGGGCTGCCCGCCGTTGAGGGGCTGGGGGTTGGTGCAGGAGCGGGTGCGCCTCTCCCCCTCCGCGCCCTGCCCGGGACAGCGGCACTCCGACCACGCGGACCAGGAACTCCAGCCGCCGTTCACTGGACAACCATAGCGAAATTTGAAATCTGCTATTAAGAATTTTCCATGAGGAGTTCACAGGAGTTCAAGAATTAACAATAAATATGGGAGTCGAACACTGCAATATATCGTTCCGAACATTTTTAATTTGTTGCCGACCGATGTTAGAGGTCAAAATAAAGTATGGAACAAAGGCAAAATAAAGGAATGGTAAATGATCAAGAGTTAATTTTATGAAAATTGTAAAATTTTTACATTCTTAATTTTTTTCTCTTTTTTGTGTCTATATTAGGCTAAAATCGTTAAAAACAATAAAAATGTATTAAAAAAGAACTCCACCGACAAGACACAGAAGGTGGCTTGGTGGGTCACTGCAAAAAAAAGTTACAAATATGTATTAATTGTGATTTAAATAAATGTATACAGAAAAATAAAATAAAAAATAAAAAATAAAAACTAATGTACGTACGATGAGTAGTCTGATGGATGGAAGAACTTCTTGAAGAAATGCATGTTAATTAGTGATTTTCTACTATCATATTTCTGATTTCGTAAATTATATTTAATAAAAACTTAAATCTGACATAAAATATAATTCATGAAATAAGAAATATGATAAAATTGATGTGAGAGTAGAATATAACTAATAAACATGAATTCCTTCAAGTTCTTCCATCCATCAGACTATAATCATTTGGTATTTTCCACATTGGTGACTGATGATACAATCACCAAATTAGTATCACCAGTCTGATGATATCAGCAACGTCAAAACCCGTCCACTGGTCAAATGATATAAAAGTATTTTACAGTTTTTTTAAATCTTAATGCATTATTGTTGTTTTTCATATCGTTCACTCCTTTCAACAACGTCATATTTCAAAAATCGTCAATTTTCAATTGTGCATGTTTTTGGAATGCCCAGAAATTGCACTATATCCCAGCAAAAGCGGCACATTTTTAACTTAATATTTACCCGCTTCAGGGCAGAATGTGATGTTTTTGCATTTTGAAGGAAAGGTATTGTTTAAGTATTTTTTTTTAAATATCCTAAATATTTTTCAAATGGAGAAAAAACAATCAGGTTTTGCCTAAAAAATCTGTTGCACAGTAAAAAAATGCACAGTTCATTAAGTGACTTGATATTTATTTTTAATACATTTCATTATATTTTTAAACTTTAAAAACGTTCTCCTAAATAATCAAGTTTTTTGATATACCATATGACCTTCTTGAAAGGAGTGAGCGATATGTATACTAATGCATAGGCTTTGCTTTTGTGATTTTTTTTGTTCATATTTTAGACAATATATTATATTAACATGTATTCGTATATACCATTAAATGATGATAACAAAATTGGAATAGGAAAACATTAAGTAAATAATTTACCATAGACAGTTAGCAGGGCGGGCTCTGATATTCTTTTTCCGGCAGCGTTTTCAGAGACGCAGCTATAATTTCCCATATCCTGAAACAATAAATATTTCGTAAATCAAGGTGTCACATAAAAATATAAAAAATTCAGGCTACGAGAAGGAAAATCAAATAGAACTACATTATCTTCATCGCTTGGTTATAGTGTTCAGAAAGAAGAAAATTTAGAGAGACATATTTACCCTCAAAACTCAAAACAGTTCTGTTAAATAGATTTATATTATCCACTGACACTTGATGGAATTGCATTTTAATATATTATTAGATTAAAACCAATATTTTTAGCTTTTCCACTTTATTTTTATTTGATCGGCGACCGGGTTTCGTCGTTACCGACATCATCAGATGATGATGTCGGTAACGACGAAACCCGGTCGCTGGTCAAATAAAAATAAAGTGGAAAAGCTAAAAATATTGGTTTTATATTCTCAATATTATTAATATTTAAAGCATTTACTTTGTGGTTAGTCATTTTTACTTATTTATTTTTTTACAAAAATGTTAATAAAATTAGTATATAACCACTCACCGAGATTTTTACGTCTACCGGTTTCGAGACGTACCCGTCTCTTCGTCAGGACAATCACTAACACAGCATGCAAACAATACTACCCTTCACCACCATAGCACCATTTACACACTCAAAACTACACAAAATGTCTAACACATGCGATTTTTGGTCGACCCTAAGACCAATATTGGTTTTAATCTAATAATATACAGTTCTGTTTCTCAACAATTTTACCGATAAGTAAAAAATGGATAATTGATTAAGCCCCAATTCCGTAAAATACTTCCTTAAAGGCAAGCGCTTGAATGTATTGGTGTATTATTAATGTGAATGTATTGGGGAAAAGAAGACAGTGGAAATGATTCAGCAAACAAATGTGATTTTAGTATTTTTCTCTTAAGATCTTTAAAAGTTTATCTCACTCTTACTCTTTATAACTACTGGTTTAAGAAAATTCCATGCTAAAAGTATGCTCGCTAAATTTAGTATGCTGGTTGCGACCTGATAAGATCACTTTTCCTAAAGCAGTTGTTATAACCGATCGAATCAACTAATTTGTTTGGAACAAACTGATCTTTTAGATGTATTACATTAACTACTTTTATGCTATCATACGATTGAATTATCGATAAAAGCGCTTCCGCAAGGGTAGGCAGAGAAAATACGCCACACCATCTTCCTTAACAGACCATCTTCGCCTCTTCCGATAATTCTCTTTCTTATCCTATCCTAACTACTTTCAAGTATCTGAAATACTTGTACTACTATATACTACTATCATCACGCCGTTTCTCCGCAAGGGTAGGCAGAGAGGATGGAACGCCGCACTCTTCTAACCTGACAAACACTCCTAGCCTCCTCCACATCTATACATCTAGTCATACATGCCCTCCGATTACGCAGACTTTTGATACCGCCAGATTATAGGTTCTGATTGATCATAAATACAAGTTTTCCTCTGTCTTTTTCTGCTATTTTATGGATTGATCACATCAAATATCTGTCATTCTCACCTGCAGAGTGGCTTGAGATACAAGAATATGGCCCTCGGCTGACAATAGCAGTGTCGAGCTGGATCCGGGCACCAGCGGAATGCCGTTCTTCATCCAGTACAGCTGTGGAGTGGGTTCCCCAGCCGGCCCGGAACATCTGAGAGACGTCTGGCCGTACAGCTCGACGCTGGTGGATAAGGGAGGTGACAAAAACTGCTTGCGCAGATCTGCAACAAGAGAGAGAATATTTGGATTAGTTATACATTATACCGCCTCCGTAGTGTAATGGTCAGCACGCTCGGCTGCCGTTTTGGAGGTCCCGGGTTCGATTCCCAAGGGGGGTAAAATAAATATAAGTGATTTTTTCACTGTAATATTTATTCAAAATTACCATGGACTGGTACCTGAGCGGAGAGCTGATCACCTTTCCTTCATGTATAAACGATCAAGATGACACTGCGTTTATTTGACACAGTGCCCTATGCACCATTAGGGTGCGGATAAAGATTTTATTATATACATTATATAAAACAAAATATGCAATAATCTGGGTTTTTCCACTAATGAGTTACGTATAATTCCATATAAATATTTTTTTTCAATGACAAATATGTTGTGTATGGTAATCAGAACGTAGTACTCTGAAAGAAATGCGATTGTTGTATCTATGTACAATATTTTTGGTCTGTCCAAATCATTTGGATTATCCACACATAAGTATTTTTATCGACATCACAATTTAGATGAAGAAGAATATATAAGCCTGCATATTCAGAAGGCTAACGATCTACCCCAGGTCAACGGTAAAGGTCTCTTAAAAAAACTTACTTAACTCTATCATAGATTTATAATTTGACTAGATAATTTATTCACAACATTTTGAGTGTGTTCAAATACTTTTTACTGTTCACAAATCTGGATTATCTCCAATCATAGGAGTTATTTTCCATATGGAAATCTGAGCATTTACGGATCATAAAGTAATCACTTGTAACATTTACAAATTCTACCAATGATTAACAACCACATTACTCTTATTCTTGATCACTTAAACCAGCCCATGACGGTTGTAATCCCCGTAAATGCCCGAACTTCCGTATTCTTCTTCATCTATGTTGAGATGTCAAAAAATAATATTTTTACGTAAGCTCGTTTGACGCACTTGGTTGCGCGGATATATCGTACTAAGCGAGCCGGTCATTCCATCCAATTATTCGGGATGGGAATTAGGGGAATGAAATGCGTTGATAATGCACCACCCATTACTGGGGGTGTCAGCTGTGCTAATTACAGGGATGTTGGTTCAGATTTGTGTACCGGACGGAAAGGGGTTTAAAAATATTCAAAAATAAATTATAAAATTAAAAAGGCAAAAACCCTCCAACGCAGTTAGTGGTTTTTACGTACCACGGCGTTTCGCTAATATGCCCAACATCTGTGAAATTATTATAATAAATTATTTTGTTTTTTCATTAGCTATTCTATTTCGGGTACGCACAAGCCCGATACATTTTGATACCTAAGATTTTCTTAAAATGTAGGAACGTTTATATTATTTTCTTCTTGGATTAAGGGCGGAATTTCTCCTTTCGTCGTCATTAGATTTTGTATTTAAATTTTCAATTAATTTCTGCACTGATTAGCTTACACTGACTGACTGATTTCATTTTTAAAAGTTTGAAAAATTTATTGTATGGAACTGAAGCATGGAGTTATTAGTAGATTGAATGCAGTCGAAATGAAATCTCTAAGTGAGGTAAAACCATGTTCGATAGATGTTCGAATGGTGACATAAGGAAATAATGCAAAGCTTAGATAAGCATTATCGATAAAATTAAAAAAGGCGTGTTGAGATGGTTTGGGCTTATGAATCGAGTAAGTGAAGAATGAATAGTAAAACGAGTTTATCGGGCGAATGTGGTTGGTTATAGAAGCAGAAGAAGATCGAAGAAAACTTGGCATGATTAAGTGTTTCAAATACTTGAAAATGGTCAGGTCAAGAATCGGAATAATCGGCGGGTATGTATGAGAAAATGCATGATTGGGAGGCCATGAAGAAAGAGAGAAATATATATATATATATATTTATATATATATATATATATATATATATATATATATATATATATATATATATATATATATATATATATATATATATATATATATATATATATATATATATATATATATATATATATATATATATATATATATATATATATATATATATATATATATATATATATATATATATATATATATATATATATATATATATATATATATATATATATATATATATATATATATATATATATATATATATATATATATATATATATATATATATATATATATATATATATATATATGACTCTTCATTCGCGAATGTGCAAGAGGAAGATTGTTTGCAAAGACAGATTGGTGTGGCGTTATGTTCTCTCTGCCTACCCCTGCAGTATCCAACGTGTTAGTTAAGTCATTAATTAGTTGAACAAAATACAGTGGAACCTCTCACAACGAGCATAATTCGTTTCAGAGTCTTACTCGTAAAGCGAAACATATTTTGTTTTGACTGGCGCGGAAGTCCCGGCTCACAAGTGAAAGTCGTGAAAGAGGGACTTGCCCTATCTCTGTAACTCGTTATGTGAAATGTCGCTCGTTAAGGGAGGAACTTGTTTAATATGTTTTTTTTATCGTTATGCGAATTACTCGTTATGAGAGGTTCCACTGTATCTAACTTCCAGCTGTCTGCAATATCCACACGTTATTTTCAATTAATAAACGTTTGAGAAGTTTGATATCGTTCGACTGCTCGCTGTCCATTCCAGTAGCGTCAGTTTCCGATCAGCTGTCAGAGGGAGAAATAGGGGGTTGATGCGCTGTATACCATATAAGGGTTGATATGACGAATTAAAACAAAACGTGAAATACACACGTTTGATATTTCTTTATATCTCAACAAAGATGAATATGAATATGGAATTTTGGGTATTTACAGGCCTTATGACTTATCACAACAAAAACAAAAAAAAATATTTTGTTATTTTATATTGTGCCATGTTCGTAAAATATAATACTACCTCAGGAGAACTATTTTCGTTGTGTGTACATCGTGTTGAAATATATAAAAAGTAAGAAAAAAGAACCACGCCGACATGACACATAAGGTTGCTTACTGGGTCTCTGCGATTTTTTTTATGTTTTTTATAAATTAATATTTATTTGTATCTATATGTGCGTATCTATTAAACAAATTAATTGAATTTTAAAAAAAATAGCCCATGATTGTATACATAAGTTGTATATATCAGTTAATTGACACTTTCTTTTACATATGAGATCTCGGCACTATCTATGATTGAAGTGATCATGATTGACAACCACACTACATAATTTCGGAAGTCAACCAAAAGACAATGGTATGCGTATGTGAACAGAATGGAACCATCCACACTCCCCCACATTGCACTGCACGGCTAATCTCATCATCAAAGGTAGATGACTCCCGGGCAGACCACCAAAGAGATGGATTCACAGCTAGGAATTAACATTGCAGGAGGCTAATCCTTCTTCAAAATAGGCCACAAGGCCTACACAAAGCAGAAAAAGAAGACATAGCTTTATAAGCTAGTAAAAGTGATCACTTTACACACGTGTAACGCTCACCAAACTACATATGATTGACAACCACTGTTCAAATTTTTGTAAATCATATACCAGGTATACAAGTATAAAATTCGGATTTCAGACAACAGATGGTACGCCAATGCAGTGTGGAGTAACCAATTTGACATGTACACCATTTTGTTCTGCCACCTATAATAGTAAATGTACATATATGGTAAGTTGAAAAAACGCATGTATTACATTGTTTTCCTGTGTTCAATATGTGGAAATTTAATCCAAATGAAGAGCATTCGCGAACAACATTTTTTTTTCACATGAAGAAAACTAATAACTTTTAAGAAACGTCTGAGACATTACTATCTATCATTAGAATCCTAACTGTCCACCAAACCTCCTCCCTTAGTTTTTCCCTCTACCTCCTTCCTTAAACTCCCCTTTTCCTTCGCCTTTTGTAATTTATATATTGTAATTAAATTTTATAATTTGTAAATTTAATTTTTCAATTTTGTCAATTTGTAATTTTTGTTTTTTTTTTTAAATGATCATGTACTATCTACCCTCTGAATGCAAACAGCTGTATATAGTATTCATCGTTTTGACCAATATCACTAATCTATTTTTGGTTGGTTGGAAGACATTGCTTTTTAGCAATAAGCCTGCCATTGTAATTATTTCTGTGCTTGAAGTTAAAAACACTACTACTGAATCACTCCGATTACATATACGAGAAGCTTATGGCGAACATGCTCTATCGTAAGATACATGCAAACACCTACACACACGGGCATATGTATACGCAACGCGTATTGGTAGATCGAGCACATATTTTGGTGAATAAGACATACAAACATCGTATCATATTTCATCTTTAAACATCAACTTATGCCATTAATAGTCTGTTATATAAACATTAACTACTGTTATCAAAACATGTTTTACTATGTTTATTCATGTAAATCTTTTTGTTGTTTTCTATGCGCACAAATATGTGCTAGTAAATATCGCTCACTCCTT